>NW_010135169.1:0-9316 GCF_000699245.1 Pterocles gutturalis
GGGGGGGTGGAAATCCAGAACTTTAAGCAGAAGTCAAATCCTTGGTTTTTGTTCCTGTTTTAAATAAGAAGTGCTCTACAAAGTTAATATAACACACAGTCAGCAACATGGCAACCCCACAGACGCTCCCTGACAAAAGTCTGTCAGAGCATGAATTATATATGTAATCTACTAACCAAGGAATTACATTTTCCTTTGGAGCAAGAGCTTACTCCAGGCAGCAGTACCCAGAGTGTACTCACTCTCTTTCATGGCCAGCAAGGACACCTCTGCCTTATCAACAATGATGACAACAATAATTTCCAGTTGTCTTTGCTTTGATTTACTGGGCTGTCAAAAGGAAACAACTTTTCCCTTTCTCAAATTCTGAGTTCAATTTCAGCACAGCAGTTACACTGAAACTGAACAACCCCAATGTTTTCCTTGTCATTTCAGCTACTTTCATTCAGCTCTGTGTATGGACTACTACTGGATGTTAACTAGTATGAGTAAGGGAAGAACTACTTTTCTTTTATCTGTTTTACTTGAACTGAAAACTTGAAGCAATCCTGCAATCCAGGCCGGCTGACCATTTCACTGAAATGTTTTAGAATTTGATTACAATGTAACAACAACATGGCAACAAAGAGCAGTGAGAATGAAAAGACAGGTACAACCAAGTAAACTTGTATCTGATGTATTTCATCAGACTGCCATCCCGCTTCACTAAGGATAAGCCTCAAAATTACTTCTCTAGTCTGTGCACTTTCACTTGCATGCTTTGCTTTTGCTCACGTCTACACTGCATTTGTATTCGTAAGTCACTTAATATCATTAAACTACTCTTAACTATGCTTCTATTCACCTTGTACATGCTTCTATTCAACTTCACCTCCAAAATCCGCATGTAGCTGCAGCAAAGTATATGACATTAGCAAGAAGAAACCTAGTTTGTAGGAAAAGATGACTTACAAATAAAGTTCATTCAACTAATCAAATAACCAAACTTTAATGATACTCCCATGACTGCCACAAATGTTGCATCAAGGAGTCTTCTATGACTGTTTTACTACTTGTAGTGTAATATACTTTGTTGTTGCATTAAAAAAAGCAGCCATACTACAGCCCCTGCAGAGTTGTATACACGTTACAGGGAATTTATTGTACTAGCAGTTCACATCTGAATTGTTCCAGATTCAGTGATAACTTCACATGATTACATACGCTCTCCAGCTATGTGACTGAGATAGTTACAAAATGCCTATATGACCATAATAGCTACACATTCCTTGTGAAACATTAGAATACATGAACAATTACATTTGTTATGGTTCTCCCTATCTCTTATTTTTCTATAGGTTATTGACTAGTAAAGCCTAGCAGTAAATTTCATTAGCTTTTTTTTTTCTTCTTGAAGATAAATACTTTTCTGCGAACAGAAGGAGCAGAAAGTATATACTATTTCACTGAAAAAAAATTCCCCAAACACAGCTGGCCTCATCTAACAGTGGCTATCCTATATTATTTGTGAAAGCAACCTTGTGAAAGCAAAGCTGTAACATTCATGCAGCCTTTCAGGGAAGAAGTAAACTATTTTGTGCAACCTCTGCAGGAAGTTCATGAGCCATTTATTTAATTATTTAAAGAGAACTTTATAGAACTTCTGTACAGTCAACAGTCTAAGATAGTCTTTCTTAAGTCTTCTAGCCACTATTTGTGTGTACCCTGTTCATCCCTACAGTCCTTCAAATTTGGATGTCCACATGTAAACACTGTCTAGCTTTGGAAGAACCAGATCAAGAACTGTCCTTCAGTATTTCCTGTATTTACTACCTCTGACAAACTGCAAACAAACACCTAACTACATTAAAAAAAAAACAAAACAACAAAACAGATACAGTTTGAGGGAATAAAGAATAAGATTTTACTAGAATTCAAAATGTTTAAAAATAATTTATTAAATTGGACTAACTTTGAATGTGGAGACCAGGCTACTTCTCCAAAGCTTCTGTGTGAGGTTCTGTTATGCTAAGTATAGAGAGATTTCACTGCTGCTGTGTTTGTTCAGCAAAGAACATCCTGGCAAATGAAAAACGCAAGCACACAATGAAAGATTCGTGAAAACAAGACTGGAAGCAGCCAGCTCAGTTTCATACTGCAAATTTTTGGCAGACATTCAACTCCTTCTGCTGTTTTTCTCGCAAGCACATCTATCTGTGTGATGTCACCAGATTCAGCGAGGGAGGGAGCCAGAACAAATTGGACTGACAGTGTCTTACAGCCTGCCAGCCTCTCAGCACATGTTGTTACTATACAAAGGATGTCTAGAAACCAAATGTGCTCCACTGATTCACAGACCGTACCCCCTCCTAAAGGCAACTACAGAGAAGTGCCTGTGGAAAAGCGGGGGTGGGCAGAATTTTGAAACCTCAGTTTTGGACAATCCATCTGCTTTGTGGTCTTCTTAACTGAGGAAAAGTGAGGTAGGAAACTCCTCAAAACCCACAGCCAACTCTGCACCTGGTCACAGCCACCAACTGTCACAGTAGTCATTGTCAGTAATCCAAATGCACTTTACTTCCTGCAGACATTTTAATACTATCTGAGGCTCACTAGATACCAGGACTGTCTTTGCCCCATCATCACACACCTGCTTGTACGAGTCATGGTGGTTGGATGTTATAGGATAAGGTTTCTTTCCTTATTAACCAAACTTCAGAGATGTGTCATTCCATATCTGTCAACAATCTTCAGGTCAGAAAGGACTAATAGGGATCCAGCCAACATATTGGACTAGTCTCTTCCTTTTTAGACAGCTCTTCTATACTCAAATTCTAGTGAAACTGTGTCCCAGAATGCCACTCAAAACACTTCCTCCACAGCAGTACTCCATTGACACAGGTACTCATCACATCTCATGTCTTCCCACGCACAAACTTTGCCTTGAAGTCACCATTACTCCAAATATTGCCAGAGCCCATCTTGGTTATCGTTACACACCATTTCACCCTAAATGCACCATCCCACAGCGTCCATTCATAGCTGTCCATGACAGTAACATTTCTGACATGCTTACGCTTGCTCTATTACTAAGAGCTGCTTCATCTATTCACTAATCAAGTGAATCAATTTCAAAGTAATTTTTTAGCACTTGAGTTTCCAGAGTTACAGAGTACAGATGGAGGCCATCTGTTATCAACCACGAGTTTTTTTAGACAGAACTACAGCCTTCTCTTCCACAGAACCAGCTGGAAGAGAGTGAATCCTAATCCTCCTCCAGCTGGGAGCCAAAGCTTGAAGAGCACCCTTGGAGAGCAAGGGTGAGCTCTCAAAATGTAATTACAATGATCATTTATGTGCTCCACCCAAAACAAACCAACCCACAAAAAACTTCCTTACCAGTGATGGGACAGTCCTTTCCTTTAAGACATGGAATTAACCTTTGTTAACCTAAAACAAGCACAATATAGGGATAGCTACTGTATGCTTAAAGGCCTTCAAAACAACTACGATGCCCTCAAAGCATATGAACTTCTTAAAAAGATACAAGAAGTTTGGCTTCATGTGATAAACACGAGTTCCCACCGGGATCTAGAACTATTATCTGCAAGAGAGGCCTAAAGGATGCTGCACATATAACAACCCACAGTTAAAGAGACTGATAAGTACCAACAGATATAAATAGCAATACAAAACTAGGAAACAGACATGCCATAAGGAACACATGTAAGACAGCAGCACAGGGAATCTGCTTTAAATATTCCTCCTCAGCTACAAAAGTTTCCCTCTTTTTTTTCAGGAAGAATTTTGTATACTCTCAGCTGTACTACAGGACAATGTTAATACATTTACTTAAAGGTTGCTACAGCCATATCCAGTTTTAAGCGACATAAAAATGACTGTTTCAAGGAGAGTGCAAATGGAGATCCATGAAAACCATCTGTATTTTCCTTTTAATTGTGCAAGAAACAGTCCTACTACTGTCCTGAGATCAAAGTTCAAATGTTTTGGAAATATCCAACATGTATATAAATTATTTTAACTTCTCCTTCAGTTAGCTGATGTGGTTTTTTTTTTTTAATAGTAACAATTTTACAAAAATTCTTATAGCCTTTTAACCTGAGTTCTGTAACAACTGTCAACAAAACAAAAGCAGAGCAAGCTGTCTTTATCTAGAGCTTCCAGCTTTAAGACCAGCATCTTACTAGAGCTTAGATCCTCACAACATACCAGGGAAGAACTCTGCTCTTAAACAGTGACAAGTATTACTGTATTGTAGTAGTCTTGTAGCATTCTTTCATTGTAGTAATACTAACTAACTATTGTTTATTTTATTATTTAAAAAATTTAAGCCTCAACTTTCATTGACCTCTTGCAAGGTACTCAGTTTCATAACATCCAGGCAAATATCCAGAATTTAATATTCACTTCCATCTAAACAAAGTGACACTACTATCAAACAGACAGGTAAGCACTTGCAGCTGAGTAGAAGCTACATTTGGACAAATGAAAGGAAGAAATATTACATATTTAAGATTCATAAATTTGGATCATATGATATATGGAGAGTTCTTAAATGGATGTTGAAGACCAAACAGGGCAAGGATAAAAGATTAACAATAGTGAACAAGAGACAGGTCACTAGGACTTCTCAGGTTTGGGAGGCTGACCTTTTGTCATGTTTCTGCCAAGGCTCTAAGAATCAAGAGAAACACTGCCACAATACTCCCAAGGAATCTGTACTGAATAATTCCATTGAAGAAAAAAGGGAAAAACAAACCCAACCAAAAAAAAAAAAAATCCCCCAAATTCCTCACCACTCTTAAGCACCCAAGAAATCAAGAAAATTACTACAGCATAGTAAGCCTTTTGTACCTGCATAACTGGTTGAGATTAAACACAAAATAGTAAAGTGAAGGAAGATTATCATATAGTGTCTGCACTGGGAAAAAAAAAGACCCAACCAAACAAACAGCAATTAAAAAAACCCAACCAACCCCCCCCAAAACACCAAACCCCAAACTGACCTAAAAATCCTGTAGAATAGGAGCGGATCTTTTGGCTTCCACTGACTTGCCAGTCAATTAATGCTAGCAGAACCTACATAGATGTTTTAATACCGTATCTTCAAAGTGACTTAAGAAACTAGTATGAAACTTGGCACGGAGACAGTACATGAAGAGCAGAAATCTAGGATGTTAGTTTAAAACACACACACACAAATCAGAATAATTTATGGAAGAAATCCCTTGCAAAATTTCTACAATGGCTACTGTGCATTCTAATGTTACTAACAATCCTTTTAGCGTTCAAGCTGCTCAGACCTGAGCAGGCAGAGAGGAATTAGCGAGCATATCTAACAGCCCAAAACACACATAGGTGTCTATGCACGCACGTGTTTATATTTATGTAGACATATACACACAAGATCTTCATATGCCTATGTTTCCAGGGACTATAAACAAACTCCAGACCAAATTCAGTATTTATAGTAGCCCATATTATCATTCACCACTCTGATATATCCCATTTTAAGAAAACCCCAGGGAACACTTCATTTGAAAGACTATCAAGCTGGTCCTGAGTTTTGGCATGTTACAAGACTGAACAGGCTGCAAAACACACTGTGTTAATAATAATATGCACAGCTAATACTTTCCACCGTTACTACGACGCTCAATCCAGCTGCCTCACGTGCCAGGCTTGTTTACATCCAGTTTTCACACTATTTTACAGTTATACTGATTTCTTTACAGACATAGTTGAAGAAGTACATAGGCAACATTTGTAAACAGAACATTTGAAAAAAGGATAGAGGAAGCTGCTGGAATTTTCAGCATAGTAATACCTACTTCCTACGTTCCACCAGCCCACAACACAATGCTCTGACTAGTTAAGTAACACTTCCACAGTAGAGCTCCCACAGTTAAATAAGAAAAATTAGAAACTTTACTGGTGATAAAGCAGCTGTACAATTTTTTTTTTTTTTTTTTTTAGGAAGAAGACTCCTATAGTAGTTGTAAGTCTTCAAACCCTAATATATCATAAAGCAGCCCTCTCACTGGAGAGTGAAGCTGACTTGAAAAAACACGAGCAGCACACACTCGAAGAACTCATCCCTGAAGAGGATATTTACAACAACAAAATTTCCAACACTGCTGAAAAATGTATCTATTATGGATACAAAAAAATATTTTCACATTGTAGAAGTCCTGGAGACTAGTAGTGCAAAGGTACGAATTACTGTAACAAAGACAGACTTCCTTTTTACTCTGCTTCCACAGTAGCATAACAACAGGAAAGACAGTGACTTGGTATGAATTTCACTCCAACAACTTTATCCTGAGGTTGGAGTAGAGGGTCAAAGACCTTAGGCATGCAGAAAAAAAAGATAAAAATACTTTGGTTTGTGAATTATATTTAAGAGAGGTGGGTGGGAGGCACACAAAAGTTCATGACTGTTTATTCCAGCATTTCCATGCTCTCTACAGCCTCTGATTTCACTCTTCTTTTCAAACGCTATATCCTATATACCTTTTCTTCCTATTTCACAACAAAGCTGTTCTGGGACAGAAAGTAATATTTTCATTGTGAACAAAGAAAGCCTCTATGACAGCACTAGGTGGCAACTGCTAATCAGTGCTTCACTATGTTATCTGTATTCAATAGGAACCCAAACTGGTAGTCAAATAAAAATGTGAAAATAAGAGATGATCTCAAGTTTGCTTTGCAGTGAGGAGGCTTACTTTCTACGTTTTGCTAGTGTAAGTACAGTAAGCCTGTTACCATTCAATTCCGCTGTACAGAGGCGTTAAGAGTAGTTCATCTGCAGTTTTCAGGTCCAAAGTACAAACTAATCTACTATGCTTCCTCTGATGACACTTGGAAGTTGGGACACAGGAGGATGCTAAATGCACCTTAGTCATTTCTAACTTACAAGAAGCAGGTTAAACAAATCATTGACCTCAAATTGAACTCTGTATTGACACATCTCATCAATCACAAGAAAATGCCCATGTAAACTGGGCCTTACCTTATCCTTTTCGTGGGGAAGGAGACACACTGGTGGGAGACAGGAAAGAGACTCAAAACTCTCCTTCACATCAGCATTAGTGGTTGCTTTAGTGTTGAGTTGGTACAGAGGTCCATCTTTAAGAAGTCTACCATGGCCAACAGCACGTTTGACAGCTAATCGTAATTGCTGGTGAAAAACGGAGGCAGCGCTACCTCCAAACAATGCAGACACATCTTTCTGACCTTTCAGGAAGCGCTCGATGTTCTTCAAGGATGAGCCACTAGACTCAGCCAAGCCCTCAATTGCCCGTTTAATAAGTTTATTCCAGTCCACATTTGGTTTACCATCCAACTTGCCATGGTTCCGAGGCTTCGGAAGTGCTATTCTCCCAGGATTATCAGGATCCTTGTAGGAGTTGAGACCCTTGTTAGAGACTTTTAAAATAGTTCCATCTTTAACACTCAACTCTAACTGTTCCAGAACAGTTTTGCGGTCCAAACCGTGCGAAGATGACACTGCATTGCATATCCTCTCCTCTGAAGGACGCTGTTTTTGCTTCTTTACCTTTTTGATTGCCTCCAAAATCCACTCTGTATACAGCGGGTTGGCGAGTTTTACCATGGTGAAGAATTCTGTATATCCATAGAGTCGTTATCCTTTATCCTGATGCTGAACAAGTTTCACACGATGAGAAAACAGATTCTCGAATGATGGGAACCAGCTAACCATAGCATGCAAGTTTTCTGTTCTGAATCACTCCTCCTTTCTCAAACATTATTTGTTTTCACACTGAAGAGAGAGAAGTAAAACAATTAGGAATCTCCTCATTCTTTCTAATAAATTCCATAACAGCTTCAGAGAGTTTTTCCACAAAGGTATAAAGGTTTCAGCATATCTCACCTCAGCTTCTGGTCTGCACACTCACAATCACAAGTGTAGCATTAGCCCTGGAAGAAAACAACAGGAGGGACATTTCCAAAGAACAGTTAGGGAAAAAAAAAAAAAAAGGCAGTCAACATTAATTCATTAAACACATAGGAAAGTTTTAATTCACTACTACAGTTCTGAAACACTGAAGTAATACTTAAGGTTTTATCTTCACTACTAATAAAAGCATACTTTAACACTGAAATAACTCCAGACAACCTAGAGAAAAAAGTGTGCCCTTCTTAATTCAATCTATAAGTCAGTATAAATTCTATGCCAACTTTTGTATAATTGCTGAGCACAACCTAAGTTACTATAGCGGGGGGGAAGAACACAAAAAAAGATCTTAAAAAAGGAGGAGCTCTCTTCATTTTTGTACATGGAAGACACTGCCTGAAACTTCAATAGAAAGCAGGAGGAATAGCCAAGAGCCTTGAGCAAACAGTAAAAAACTTTCAGAGCTCTTCCAGGAGCATAATCATAGGTCTGATTCCCTCCTGCCAAGAAAAGCTATGACAGCTGTTTCATCAATAAAAAAAGTAAAGAAATGCAGCTGGAGATTGTAATTAAATGTTCCACTTTCAGAGACCATAGAAAAGAAGAATACAACATTATAATCTTCAGTATAGATGAGGCACACTGAAAACACTTGAGGACAAAGTAACAGGTGACCATACACAATGAAGAAGGAATGCTTATGACACTGCTAATTAAAGATGCAGATGGAAGGGTATGAGGCTCTACTTCATAGCCTTTAGTTGTCTTTAACAAAGACTTTTTCTAAATGTGATAATGCTATGCTGTGCTGAAGCTCTACTGCAAAAGTACACTGAGAAGGATTTATAAACTGCTTATTACATGGAATAATGATTTTTCTGCAAGAGAAGTTTTAGTCATGAGCTAGTCATCAACATCATTCTCTCAGTCTGCTTTCTAGTAAACAATGAAGAATTTATCAACACACAGAACACATTTGCATACCGACATCAGACTCAATTGCACAGCTCCATACGCCAGTACTAGAAAGATTCAGACCAGAATTCTGTTTAGAACAGAAAGGATGCAGAGCTTGCCTAGAGTTCTTCTACCCCAGGAACATCAGATGTAAAGGGAAATACGGCCCACGAGCCCTGCCAGCCTGGCAAAGGGAAGCTGTGCTCCCGGGGTGCCCCAGCGCGCCAGGATGCCGGGGCCCAGGAGGACGCAAAGCTCTGTCCCCGGCAGAGCTCCGTGCGCAGGACGTTACGTAACCGCCCGGACAGGCCGGGGCGATATCGGGACAGTCCCTACGCCGGCTCGCTCACTCTCTCGCTATCGACGTGACAAGCGGCCCCTGCACCTGCTACCGCTCGTCCCCATCCCCATCCCGGACAGGGCCCGCGCACGGCGCCCCGA
>NW_010135170.1:0-885 GCF_000699245.1 Pterocles gutturalis
ATATATATAAAATATAAAATATATATGATTTTATAGCTAGCAGCATTGTATTCTTAGTGGTTTCTGGCACAGATAGAAGCCATGCTGCACTCCTGCTTCCCATCTGTCGTCTAACCTCATCTGTTCTGTGTCTGCTCTGTGCTCTCATTCTTCCCCATTCTCTTCGCTTCACTTCCAAATTCATGTTGTCTCTTCTCCACAGCCTCAGCACACCTCAGATCCTGACAATTTCTGCTTTAGTTCGTGTAGTCCCAGCTCCTCTGAGGAACAGTCGGTTAGAGACTGAGAAAGCTGCTGTTTGGGAGACTCCCATCCTTATTCCATTCACACCTGACTTTTGTCTGGGGCAAGCAGCTGCTTACCTAACACAATACACCTTTTAATAGCACACTTCTTTCTGTTTAAACTGCATACAGATGAAACAGCTGTGTCTTTGTATTCCCCAAAATAGCCCCCTTTCCAAAGATGCAAAAATTTTGTTTCTAGTGAAACAAATACGGGATTTGTAGGCCAATCTTTAATGAAGAGAAGAACTAAAAAGCTTAGATATAGTTTTGAAAAGTCATGTCAGGGTAACATGTGAGATTTGTTTAAATCAGATCCTAAGTGGAATATACTTATATATATACTTATACCTAAGTGGAAATTTACGGCTTGCAGCTTGAGGCTTCAGCAAGTCTAGCCACTCACTAAAGTAAGTAAAGCTAAGTCTCACCTCTGTGCCTGGCAAGATCATGGAGCAAATCCTCCTGGAATCTGTCCTAAGGCACATGGAAAACAAACAGGTGATTGATGACAGCCAACACGGCTTTACCAAGGGAAAATTGTGCCTGGTGAATTTGGTGCCTTCTATGAGAGAGCCACGGCGCTGGTGGATAGAGGAAG
>NW_010135171.1:0-8812 GCF_000699245.1 Pterocles gutturalis
GCCCTGCCCGGGGCTGCACCAACCCCATTTTTTTGTGCCCCCTCTTCAATATGTTATTTGCAGAGGCGCCGATGGGCTCAGCCCTGGCCTGGGGTGGGTCCAGCCTGAAGCTGGGGAAACTTCCAGCAGTTTCTTACACAGGCTAGATCGGAGGTACTCCCTCCCCCACTCCCCCTCACGGTTACCAAAGGATTGGAGCCAGGGCTTGGGGGTGAGCCCTTAACAGTCACTTACAGGAGCCACCGCTGTAACCCCTCCCTTGCCGCCAGAGCAGACTGGGAGCTAGGGGTAACTTTTTTGCAGCTACTTTACAGGAGCCATTACTGTGGCCCCTCCCTGCTACCAGACAAAACCCCCCCACAAAACCATAACACCAGTAAAAAGCTGACAGGTTGTGATTATGAATACCTCTGCAGATCAGATTGTTTTCCTCCTCAGTATGCAATTTCCTACTCTGAAATTATATTTAGTCTCACAGGTGGAAGAGCTGATTGCAAAACACAGAATGATACTCTCAAATATTGTACACTTGTGAATACCAGGGCTAATGAAGACCTGCTATTTGTGAGTATGTCCCTCTGTCACTCATGCTTTCACACTTTAGGACACACTAGTCTATTTGCCTTGACTCCATCAGCAAAGCCTTCCTTTTTCAGTGGGACAAGTAGAGAATGTGACATCTAGTAAGGAAATCTTAAGCTGCTGGTGACAGTTTTATTAGTAGTCTTCCTGTTTTAGTTAACTAGACACTTGTAGTCATCATGAGATAGTGACTAGAACAATACTGAGAAAAAGATAAACTGTTAAAAAATTGGGTTTTACCCTAGTATTCCTCAGGAAAAGGTTCCTCCAGGAGAAGAAAATGCAATTTTTATCCTTACAGATATTGGAACAAATTAATTCATTGCATAGTTTTACTGAAACTAATAGAATTACATTATAGTCCAGGATGAATTGCAAATCAGCAAGACATTAGTGCTTTCTGTGTCACGTGAAGTTCCAAACTTTTAGCCTTTTATATATTAAGTATTTAAAAGGTCCACCTGTTTCCTGACTTTCTTGTTCTCAAAGATTTCCTGGATTTAATAAATCAGAATAATACTTTATTTCATTCTAACGTTTACATTGCTCCCTCACTCCAGGAATCAATGACCCATTATTTTCCATTTCAACAGCACATTTCCTGCAGTGATCTGGTCAATGCAGTTTTAATGTGTTCATCACAGTATCACCTACTAGATGATGTCATGCTAGCAACCATTTCTCAAAAGGTGTTGAGTAAAGCATGCATAGAGCTTCAGTGAGGATTTAACCCCTTTTGTTAAATCAGGGTTATATTTATAGCTCAGGCACCTTGCTAATAATGGTAGGTGCTGTCATGTTTTCCTGAGCTTTCAGAGCATCAGAACTTCGGTAGAAGATAAAGAATAAAGGTCCATTGGGTTCCCTATTTTCAGTGACAATCAGTTTAGAGAATGAGTTTAAGAAACGTGACCTGTAAACACTAGGATGTTGAGGAAGTCAAAAACAAGCCTTTGGCACAAGTTATGCATAAAATGACCTTTTGCAAAATTTCTTCTCTTATGCATTTGGTTTTCTGTGAATTAGGGCCAGTGTATCTAGTAGCATGATTCTACCTAATGCCAGACATTTGGAAAAGAATTTGAGACAAGTGTATTTTAAGCTTCTCTTTTCAATGTAGTCAAGCAGTGTAAGATCAGTTTCAGCTTTCCTGTAGATAGGATAGGAATAGGCGACTAGATGGAGTAGGAACTATTAGAAATATTCTGAATTATCTGAATAATAGTTTTCACACCTCTGCTTTAAACATCATGTTAAAATAACACTCATTATTTCCTTACAAGTTTCTGGAAAGCTTTTTCCCACTCCTAGGAATCTGCCCATTTTGTCTTCTGTGCCTGAATCGTAACACCCAAATAGATGTCATCCATTTCTGAAAGAGTGCAGCAGCAATTTGTACGTGTCTTTTCTTGCCCTTCTACTGTAACTATTTTCAGGCTTCTGAAACCTGTGCCAGCGAAGTAGGAATCTACCTCTAGATTCATTCCTCTAGACACAGAGCATTGTGCACATCTGCCTTTTTGCTGTAGGGCTCTTCTGTCATTGATTTTCTTTGCTAACTTTTAACAAGTGATTGTGGAAAATAATTGTCCAGAAGATATGAAATTGTGTATCTTCTGGTACTCTTGTATCTTCTCCATTTGCCTTTCCTGTGGATTAGGTTGGAGTCTACATTAACAGCTACTCCCTCTCTTAGCTGTGAAAGACATCCATGCACCAGGACTGGCACATAGCTGTACTTTTTAGTAAGTGAATAGCATAAAATGTGAGAGTATTCTATCTTTTTGTCTCCTAAAACACTGACATGTTGCTATTGCTGGCCATACTGGGGTGGGGTCTTACAACAAGGTTTTTTTCTGGTCTACCAGATAAGTTCCATTTTGACTCAATCACAGAATATAAATCTACAGGTGTTGGCTTGATGTCCATTCACAGCTGTTTTTTTATAGCTGTAAACAAAGTATTTTAGTAAGAGGAGTTTCTTCAGTACTCAAATACTGCAACATCTTTAAAAACAAACAAAAAATCAAAACCCTTAACAAAAGGAAGATATTTCTGATTTAAAATACAGTGACAAAAAGCAAAGTGGTAAAAAAATCTTGAGGTACTTTTCAGCAGTGCAGAGAAATGCAGCTTGGCTGAAACATCTGCAGGATCGCATCATCTGCTCTGCAGGAATCTTGTTGAAGGAAATTAATTGTTAATTAGCGATGTGCCAGCACACAGCTCAAGAAAGGATTGTTTGCTGAGTTAGACCAAGTTGTCATATGTAATTTATGTGATAAAGCAGTTGCAGTAGCATAGTGTCTGTATAAATATACTAGGTCTGATTTAGAGAACTTAACACATACTACTTTCTGTAAAACTCTAGATGTTCCAGTGCGTAAATGCTTACAGTGCTAAAATGTAAACAAATATTGAGTATGATAGGGTGTATTTGATAAGAGCTGATCCAAGTTTTTCAGGCAATTTTCGTTTACTAACATGCTGCTTCAGCCAAGAAGAATTCAATACAGGAAACCTTTTGAAAATATGAGTGACCTCTTTTTTAATTTTGAAGCAATATAATGGTGTTGCACTCCATTTTTCAAAGATATAAAATACCAAAAATAAAAAGTGATTGAGTTGAATGGAATTTTTGGGGTGACTTGTCATATGTATTTATTGTTATTTTGTATCATCTATTTTGTAAATCATCTTCCTTATGGGTTGACCTGTCTTTTGGAGCTATTTCAGATCTGAAACTGAACCAAACCACTCCCTCATTCACATCTTATGACTGCATTTCTTATGTTAACTTGCAGTTCTTCATTCTGATGTATTTTAAAAATACGTTTGGCAGACTGTGTGCAGTTGTGCTGCCACCCTTCACTTAACCTGAGTATTATGTAGGTTACCATGTTTGTGAGGGAGAATTAGACACTTCACTGTGTGTTCAAGATTGAACACTGGTCTTTTGCCTCTGGGTAGGTGTGATGGTTTAACTTCGGCAGGCAGGAAAGCACCACAGCTGCTCTCTCACTCCCCCAGGGGGATTGGGTAGAGAATTGGAAGGGCAAAAACAAGAAAGCTCATGGGTTGAGTTAAAGACAGCTTAATAGCTAAAACAAAGCTGCATGTGCAAGTGAAGCCAAATAAGGAATTAATTCACTGTTTCACAGCAGTAGGTAGATGTTTAGCCATTTCCATGAGAGCAGGGCTTCATCTTGCAAAACTGTTCCTTGGGAAGACAAAAGACATAACTCAAATAATTGTTCTCCTTTCCTCCCTCTTCCTCTCAGCTTTTATTGCTGAGCAGGATGTCATATGGTATGAAATGTCCTTTTGGTCAGTTGGGGTCAGCTGTCCCAGCTGTGTTCCCTCCCAACTTCTTCACCCCCAGCCTACTCACTGGCAGGGCAGTGTGAAAAATAGAGATGCATGAAGACTCTAAGTTCAGTTTTGGATGTGGAAGAATGATTGACTAGTAACTGGTAGTGGTAAGGCAGTTGTGGTGTTATGTATCTAATTCTTCTGAAGTCTCTATTTGGTATTTCTTTTGTTTGGTCTCACTTGTAAGTCATGATAAAACATCATTCCACAGGTATCCTTTCTTTTAGTGCTGTCATTTATATGGCTAGGTATTTTCCTTTCTTCACAAAAACTAGTGCATTATACTCTTTATCTCTGTCATCTCGGATGCCTTTGGCTGCAGACATTTGCTAAACTGCTGGCAGGTGGTTATTTTTTGTCACTGTGTAGAAATATACTTCATGTTGTCTTATTCAGAAGTACAGTACCTCAAGGTTTACAGTCTGAGGCATGAGGGTGCTTTTTTCACAAAAATAACTTCTTGCTTATTCTTTATTTCCTTGCTGCTCTAAGCACTGGCAAAAGTTAAAAGGTGCTTTTGCAGCTAAGTCAGCAGATATGGCTTTGACATGACGTAGGAAGGGCCTCTGTTCGGTTTGGATAGATGTCTGCTAATTCTTGGAAGTTGTGTGTAAGCCTCACTTTTGGACATTCCCTCCAAGTGCTGTCTATCTAAAACTCATGTTTAGGAAGCTCAAGATATACTGTTAGCAACATGAGCAGACGGGTATCTCCACAAAAGACACTAGGAATGGTGCTTACTTGTGTGGGGCAACAAGAGGAACTCATGATGTGTACCTCCTTTTTCGTGAGAGGTTAGATCACCTTTGTCATCTATTAAAATACAAGCAGTCACCGAATAACTGTCAGAAGAGTCTGTCTGAACAAAGGCCTGGGAAGTGATCCGAAGATTAAGAGATGTTAGCACAAGTCTGTAGCAGAACACCCATATTGTGGAACGCATCACCCTCTCCTGTTTAGAAGATAAGATGGTCAGAAAGAAAATATGGATCTCTGAGAGCAAGACAAAAGAGAAGGCCTGCAAAGGGCAACATCAATAGATGAAAAAGTGTTTTCCACAGCTCTCTTGAACTCTAAATTCAGCATCTCAACCATTGTGAGGCATGGGCAATAAATTTGAGAGAGAGATCTACAATGATAGTTGTTAAGCCTTTTGAAGTAGAAGCCCAGCAATCAGTTGTTGCTTAACTTAAAGTTGTTATCTGCAACAAATAAATCTTTTTTTTTTTTTCCATTGCAAAAAACTGACTAGGCACAAATCAGGAAGCCTATTGCTGTTTGACTTAAATCCAGTCTGTAAAAGCATAGCTAAAGGTATCTTACTTGTTCACAAATTGCTCTGTGATCTTAGGCTTTTGATCCAAAATATTGTGTCAGATCACTATCACTAATGAAATTCTTATTCTGTTTCTTCTCTTTTGTGTAGCTATTTACCCATGAAGAGCCTGACTTTGTGAAATCTTTACATAAGGCTTGTGCAGGTTTTGGTTTCGTCAATGCCAAACTAAACCTTTTGAATCTGGAGAGGATTGTTCTTCCCTCCTCCCTTCACTTACACTGACATATGGTTCTATATTGTTGAAACAACACCAAAATCAACAGAGTTACTATGGTTTAATAAGGAGAAGAAATAGAGCCAAGCCCAAACCTTTTAATTTCCAAAGCTATATAACATGATTTTTTTGCTCACATTAAACACTTGCATGAATGTTGCATTCACCTCTTTTAGGAAATTAGCTCTGCTCATGGTAGCTTTAATCCTAATAGAATTATTTTTTGGAAAGCTATTAATTACCTCTTTTCTTTTTTTCTTGTTCTGGTCAGGAAAAATGCAGGAATCTACAGGCACATATGTGGGCCAAAAGATTACACAGTGTAGCAGAGACTTCACCCTTGTCCAACTGTAGTGTTGCAGAAAATGTGTCATCTTGACAAGGATCCAAAGTTCAGGGTAAGCAAAGCATCCTGACTTCCAAGAAAAGTTATACATCCGAAGCACAAGAAGCAAAATGTGCAAACTGTATCATGCAGTTTTCTTCGCATGCCTTCTGAACTGTGTATGGGTTTGGGCACTAAACAAAAACAAAGCAAAAGAGTTAAATTACCTCCACATACGTTGGTATGTCTTAACGCTCTGTGTGTTTGTGGCTTCAAACTATGGAACAGATAGTCCCAGAACAGGGTAAATGGAAAAATAGTCTGAATAGGAGTTCTGGCAGTAACCAAAGAAGCTTGGGTACTGTGTGTGTTCCTCCATGCCGCTGGGCCATGTATTTCAGCATCCTGGCAGAATCCTGTGGGAATGTGCCTTTTTCTTGGAGGTTCTTTTCTCAAGTTACTCTGTATATCAATTCCTCATCTTTATTAATTCTAGTTTATAAATCTAAATAAATGTAGTCATAGAACATTTGGTACATCACAGCACCTTTCTTTGGCTAGCAGAAACACCTAACTTCCACACCCACATCTACTTTCTGCACAGTTTTAATGGTTTCCTTGGGAGTGTGGAGAGAAACCTGAATAAGGCAGAACTTGAATTGCTTCATTAGGTCATATTTTAATGTGGGACTTGAGAGGAATGGCCAGGAAACTTCTGGTACATGGGTTGGAGGCAACAATTCTTAATACTTCTGCAGAACGTTATCAGGAATGGACTAGACAATGCCGAAGAAATCTACTTGGATGCAACTAAATTACTTGATGTGCGATGCTGCTAGCCCTTCTACAGAACCTGTACTAATATTTTAGTGGTAGATACTGGTTTTACTAGTAACAGCCTTCTGATATTGGTAACTGTCAGTCTCTTGCTTTACAGTACAGCCATGTTACAAGGTTTGCTCTCATTCTAGTCACTGACTTGAGCTTGGATTGCATGTCACGTGCAGATCTCCCAAAAGACTTGACAGAAGCAGGCATGAATTCACGACGAAGAGCATAAGATACACTAGTTAGTGCGTGAACTGAGATGTAACCTGTAATCCAGAGATTATTATTTTTTTTCATTACAATAGAGGAGGCTTTACCAGATTAAAAACACAGGGTTATCAACCTGTTTTAAAATTTAGGAAGTTTCATGTTGCAAATGCTGTGCTGCATTTCAGTAAAATATTCACAAAGGTTAGCAGCTAGTGGTTACTTCCATAAACCCTTCAAATGGTAGGAGACTGAATGGGAATCAGTGCAGGCATACGGCAGTGGATAAAATACTTGTCACCAGGAATTTATCATTTCAAATACTGAACAAACCAGTAGTGATTAAACTTCTTTTGCATCTGCCAGTCATCTTATAGACTGTTCTTTGGAGCAAACCCCTTCAGTTTGGTATCATTGGTCCATTTGAATAAGACTGGTCTCTTCCATCAGGCAAATGTTTACTGTCCTTTAGCTTCCCTCCATTTTTAGAATTACTGTCAGGAATGAAATGAGAATTCAGTTTCAGTTTTGTTCTTTAAGTGTATCCCTTTGAGCCTGCTCAGCCTGGCTGGAATACAGAAAAACAATGCCTGTTTTGATCCCTGCTGAAAATTAGTTGAAGAAGTGGGGGAAAATAAAATAATGAAAACCCTTAAAGTTGAGTTTGGTTCGTACACAGCCAGATTGGGAAAAATGGATCTATTCCATCCTGAGTTAATGAATACCAGCTGCATTGAAAACAAAACAAAAAACCTACCCAACCCCAGCTCTGGTAATGATATCTGTGGACAGTACTTTTAAAAAAAATGATTAAAAAAATAAATCAGAATTCTGCAGTTTTATCATAGTTTCACCACTGGCAGTTTTTCATTTCACAATACAGCTTTGACTGCTCCTATGTGTGTTGTTATTGGTGAGAAAAGACAGGGCCTTATCCTGCACCTGTTAGTGCAAGTATTTTTGTGATATATGGTTGACAGAGAACATAGGGTGAGGCCCCAACATCCACTCTTGTGCCATGCATACTTTAAAAGCAAAATTCTAAAAACTTTAGCCACAGTAGGAGCTTCAATGTGTAAACATACTGGGGCTACATGTATAAGTAGGGTACGATCAGGATCTAGCTTCCAAAGTCAGATAAAATTAATATAAAATTTATCCATGGGTGTCTCTCTGCTTTATTCAGTAAGCACTGGATATCAGTTTTCCTGGCAGTGTAAAAGCCCGTGAAAGCCTGTGGAGCTGGAGGGCAAGAGGCAGGGAATTCCTGTGGCGGAGCACGCTGTCTCTGGGACAGCATCCTCCAGTATGCTTACATGTAATCCAGGGCTTAAGAGACAGCGTTCCAACACGCATCTCCTGCAGCTGCAGAGCAAAACATTGGTGATCATACCTGCAACTGAGAGCTTGGGTCTGGGGGAAGATTTGAAGCTAAAACCTGAGTTGAGCGTTGGATTTGCCAAGGAGAAGCTGCAGAGATGAATAATGGAAGAGGTGTTTAGTTCACGTTGAGACACATGAGTGGAAATAAGTTACCTACCAAAAACAAAAAGGAAAGGAGGGGGGGGAAGAATATTAAATGGAAAAAAAATTATCTACTTGAAATATTTAATTCAACTTGAAACAAAAGTATTTATATTAATTTTTCCTATTCTTTTTTTCAGTTTTACACTTATTTACCTTGAATTTTAAGCAAGACTCTGGTTACAAATGCCCCCGTGGGCAGTTTGCATTTTCCCAGTGTAACTGGAAAGCGCCTACATTCTTTCCATGCTTTCCAAATGTTCCCCCCACATTTTTTCTTTAATCCTGTTCAGCACCCGTTCTGAACTTACTGTCATCTGTTTACGGCAGGTTATTTTTTTCTTAACTTGCCGGGCCTAACCTCAAACCAAACCCCCCAACAACCCAGCCCCCGGCTGCCTCGGGGGGAGCCGGCGGGCAG
>NW_010135172.1:0-10617 GCF_000699245.1 Pterocles gutturalis
CCCGATCATCCAGATCGCACTTCCTCAATCAACTAAAAACAGCCTTGATCAGAAATATTCATCAACTGCGGCTAATTGTGCACTTCGAGGCTGGCTACCACACTAGGTAACTGTGGATTAACACCAATTCCAAAACCACGTGAAACTTTTATCCATGAACCAGAATTAAATACGAAACAGAGTGCTGATGAAATGGGTGACACGAAGGTTTGCAGAAAGGCAGCAGTAGTTGCCAAGGAGGCTGCACTGGCCTCAGCAAGAGGCACGGAGGAGAGGGAAGACGGAGACACCCTCTGCCAAACCAGAACAACCCATCCCACTGCTGAGCACGCGTGGAGGAGGCAGAACCCTTGTCAGGTGAAAAAGTTACAGAAACTGATCTTGTACATGGGCACAGAGAACAGCATGGGGGTAAACAAATTCTTTTACGTTGGAAACAGAAAGGAAAAAGTCATTTTTAGTTGAAAAATGTAATTTTCAATGTTAGACTACTTGTCTTCATAGGAATCTCAGTTAGAAGCTCTTACAACTAGTTTCAGCCTAAGTATTGCACAGACAGAAATTCTTCAACACAAATTAACTTACAAGAATTAAAATAACGATAACCAGGATCTCTGCCCTTTTACCTAGTAAGTGCAGGGCCTCATTCTGAATTATCTTGTATAAAAGGATTTGAAAAACTGTATGGAAGAGTGATTAACTTAAGTGAAATTACTTTTCATTAACCCTTTTTGACATTAGAAAATAAAACACTTTAATGAATTGATACTGAAATTAAAGTTAATTGATACCTAGAAGAGATTATATCTCTTTGAAAAAGATTTTATATTTTATTACAACAGACACATTTTATTCTAGTTCTCAGATGTTTCTTCAGACTGCTTTTTCTCTGTGTGAATATGAAAGCAGTTTTTACAAGCAGTAGCTAAACAATTTTTTCATGTGACCATAGCAACATCCCATGATAAAAGCACATTTCCCTGGAAAATAGAATTAAACTCATCCATGTTACTGATGCTAAATAGCAGTCGTTCAAATAAATAGTCTTATTCAAGTCAAAGAGATTAGTTTTGTGAGAACGTAATTTTGGTAAATACATACTTTCAACTTTTATATGCTTTATACCAGAAGCACCATCTTAAATTCAGACCCTCTTAAAATGAAACAGGATTTTATGGTCAGGAAATGGAAAAAAACAGCAGCATGAAAGGTAATGAAAATTAAAAAGAGCTAATGCAGTGAATCTTGACCCTTTTGTGCCAATTAGCTGAGATAACTTCAGACGAAAACTGGTTCCCTCTTGTTGCAATGTAACAAATTCATTAATTAGTCTCTTAGTTTACAGGAAAAACAATAATATCAGTGTGATTGTATGTTATTTAATTCTGTCAGTTAATAGGCAGTGCTAATCAATGCACAGAAATATAAGTGAAATACAAAATTAAGATTGGAAAGCCATTTTTCAAAATCCCAAACTGCACTGTTAAATCAGAAATTTATTCTCAGCTAAGGAGTGCAGCCTTCAAACCAATATATCTAACTACTGATGTTTATTTATTTGTGACATCAATGTGATTTAGACACCTAAATCCAACAACCACTCTGAACATACCAGCCTGAATTACAAGTTTTTGGAAGTAATATAATGCAGCCACATTGACAACATCTAGAAAATTACTGTATATAAGGCATGCCATACATCTGAGCTGAAAGAGAATCAGAACAGCCACCCTTAAATAGTACTCAGACATGGTACAAGACGCTTAACGTAGTATGTTAGGAATAAAACACTGAAAACAGCTTCCACTGGCATCACATCTAACTGCTCGTTGTCCCCTGGGACAATCTGTATTGTACAGCCCAGTCCTTTTCATAAGCACTCTGTTGTCAAATTGGTTAGATGGCATAGCCACAGTACACCTAAAGAAAGGCTGCTTCAAAAACTCATTCCTCTATGGCTACCAGCTCCCTACTTTTCTAATGTTTGTTGTATTTGTTTTCGTTGTCCTTGATCCTTTGTCTCATGTGCATTTGCTCTTTGACCAGCGTGGTTTCTAGCAAGTAATTATACAGTCTAGGAGTTAGATAGAAAAAGACAGGCTCTTTCAGCACTCTGGTAAAATGAGCTCCCTACTTCTCTGATTACTCCAGCAGCCATTCTCTAGGCTTTATCTAGATTACTAGAATTGAACAAAGTATTCAGGTCAAGTGACTTGTTTTTGCAATGGTTTCAGCATTTCAGTAGTTGAGTGGAGCCTTTTCTTTCTGTTTCCACAAACTCTTGGAATTTATTGCATTAAAGAAGGCAAAGCTAAGTGTAGCAGCAGCATTTCTTCTGGAAACCGCAATAAGCAGAAAAAAGATAAGATACAATACTGGAAGTACACCTTTGTCAAGGTTGTTTTCTCTGATTTTGGTTGGAGTTTTACAGAGGGAAGGAGACTGTTAACATAACTCACATGTCACTGCAGTATAGCCTGGCAGCCTGCCCCTAAGAGTACCCAGTTCCCCACCATCTCGTCTGCCAAGTTCTGCTGCTCATACAAGTTGTGCAATGGTAACAGACCCAGAGCTGCTTCAGTCTCTCATGCTATCACAAACAAAAAACCCTAAACAAAACAAGCTACAAAGTTTTGAATTGCACCAGTGCAAAAGATTGCCATTCGTAACCAGATCAAGGGATCTATTTTATGTTCAGATACTGCAGCACTTGGCCGATGCCTAAAATAATGCATTAAAGGTCTGCCCCACACTCATAGAGAACACTGGAAGCTTTGCACAGAATAGAGCCACAGAACCTAACACATCCAACTGAAGCAAAGCAAATTACCATACTGTGTGTCATTATAAATTAGAGCCAGAACAGACTTGTTCCTTAATCTTTGCCAGTTATTGGTTCACAGGGACAAATGGAGTCCTACTGGTTTTGGAGTAAAGAGTGCTGTGACCACTGATGCCACAAAAAAAGAAAAAATATTGAGATGCCAATATAAATTTTTTCCCTGTATTGACTGAGTCCTTTATGCCTGCATGAATTAGTTCTCGAGACTGACCTGGACAGTTTTCTACTTATAAAGGTAATCAAAGCAAAGTTGACTCTATGCAGCTGAGCATACCAAGCTGTTAAAAGGAAAAATTACAATCTCCATTTAGTTGTGACATATGGAAATTATGATAATATCTTACAATCTCATGCAGAACTTCTCCCAAACCACTGCAATAAAAAGGAGAGAAGAAACTAAAATAAGGTAACAGCTCTGCTTCGCACCTCCAACCTTCCAACCTCCAGAACATATTAACAAAATCAAAAATAGCTGCCCCCTCCAGTCTATATTACTTTTTTTATGTATTCTATAGTATTCTCATTGAAAATTAAATAATTCTCTCCTTGGATGTCTTTTAATATAATCTGAAGGATTGTTTTTACTATTCTCGTCTTGAACCCAAGATCTTTCATCTAGTTCTATTATCAAGTGCCCATTCTTGCGCCCTACCGTAAAACTCAAATGCATTGTCTCAGAACGGAAACAGATATGCTGAGTACCATACAAAACCCACCTAAGTACACTAGATTGGAAATGTTTGTCTCTCAGACTTGTCTCCAACAAGGCAACGAAAATAAAAAGAATTCTTCTTCCTTTGTGGGATATCTTAGTGTATAAAAGACAGATTAATAATAATTTAAAAAAACTTGCAAAATTTGGAATTCTGTCCAATTCAAAACTATTAAAGGCAAAATAGTCTAATTTAATAACATAATCTCAGAAAAGCTTGGTGTATAAGGTAATAACAAATGCTTTATTTTTATTTTCACTGCTCATTTTTTCATTACCACTTTTTTTTTATATTATGCTTCTTTCCTCAAATAGCACTCTAAATATGTTCAGATATGTGAAAAGGAATGAATCCACTCTGGACAAAAAGTTTTCTTGATCAAAACATTCTTATTGTTATTTAATCTAACAGAAATACACATAAAAAATATATCTCAGAAAAAGTACAAAGCACCACTGAGAAAGTTACCAAGCAACCACTATCTAATGCCAAGTAAGAATGATATTGCCTATCCAAATAGTGAGCTATCAGATAAGAAATTCCAATACAAAATGCATTTTTAATTGTAACTATCAGCAGATGAAGCTACAGAAATAACACCAAATGCATGGCATACTTACTGGAGGCATTGAAAACAGGGATAATTTTATTGCACAGTCTTCCAGAGGTGAGCTAGTGCAATCAGTAAGAAATATTGCTGGCCTTGCAGTGTCTGTAACATTCAATAAATATCTAATACAATCTACCAGCAGTTTCTTAAAATTAGTCTATAACACTATTGTCTAGTAAAATGAACACATCTGATGACCAGCAATATCACCACTCCCAAAATCATAAAAGAGATTCCTAAGATAGCTAGTTGAGCAATTTCATGCCTGTAGTGCTGGTAAATTTGCATAGAAATAGTGCCAGTGTAATTAGTTTGTTTAAGGTCTTAAAAAAAAAAAAAAAAAAAAAAAAAAGCAATGGCAGTATCAGTACACTCTCTGTGTTGCTACAGTAACATCAACATGAAACTAGTTTATTATCACTCACTCCTGTAAACATATAAGGAAGGAATACACATATACACAAGAAGCAGGTTTTTACCTTGTAAACCACAGAAGATTTAAGACACTGGAATAATAATCAACCAGATTAAAAACTATTTTTAAATCCCTTTAAAAAAAAATAAATAAACACCTTCCTTACAGAACAGCCATTGGGGCAAAATTTCACTTACGGGGCCGGGGGGCGACACCAAAACCAAAACACGCACAGACACACACAAACCAACACACAAGGGTGAGAGAGAGCTCTCCTATTTAAAAAGCAGTATATGTCCTGGTATGCATGTGGCTAAATAAGAACGTCTGAAACATGCCAAGTGATATTTATGCTGTTATTTGTGGGATTCTGCATTCCAGCTTTACGAGAACACATTCAGATATGTTTACATATGGTATATGACTTCAGAGGAAAACTTTGCAATATTTCTTACAGCAGCAAGGAAGCGTGTGTTAACGAGAAAGAATAAGTTGTTTATAGGCTGCAGAAACATTGAGTGTAAAATATATATTAGTATTAATAATAATAGCCAATAGATCAGCTATGTTCATTGCAGCCAAAACATGATTTCTCTTCTGTTTTACCATTGTGCATAACAATCAACTATCTATTCCATTAGTATTACCAGCTTTGACTTTTTTTCCTTTTTTTTTTTTGTTGTTGTTGTTGTTGCTATTTTTCAGTAATCCACAATTCTGAAAGCTTTCCTTGCAAAGACTCGAAGGACATAATTTAACCATCACTCAATTTTTGATTATTCTATAGATCTGGTTTAATTCAATGTGCAATTATTCGTATGAGAATTTAAGTAACAAAAATGTTAACATTTGCAAATATCTCAGAAGAAACATGTCAGTTCTGCTATGGTTGTAACTATTCACAACAATAACAGATATCTCAATGCAACCTGAATTTTAAAACGGTTCTGCAGAAGAATAGTTAACTGTGTTTGCACTTTCATAACAACGATTATTGTTATAGAACAAGTACGCAAAGGCAGTATCCATCTTTCATAGGACAGATAAAGCCCAAAACCTTTTGGTAGAACAGGGCCTGTTTTCTTGAGTTACAAACATGTTTATGTTCTTTCGACTTAATATTACTTCTTGCTTGTACTTGCTGCACCTCTGCTATTTTTTACACTATTCCTTGAATCTCTTGCAGACAACGTCAACACACCCTGAGAGCCAGACTATGCCAACAACTGTACTCTTATAAACACCACTCATCAGTGGTTGGTTTGTTCTTTACAGCTTGCCATTAAAATTTTGCTTTTAAAATGGCATTGTTCCCTTCATTGCTGCTTTAGAATCTATGTTACATTTCTAGTCTACTGGTAAAGCTGCATCACTGCTACCATCCTTTTTCTCTGCTTTTTTGTGTTATCTCATCAAAAATTCTTAAAATATATGCTTCTGAAATCATACGATTAAGGAAGACTAGCAGACCCATCTTTCTTTTTTTTTTTTTTTTTTTTTTTTCAAATAGGGTAAATCCTGAAAATGGAAAACCAGAATTATTTATG
The DNA here is from genome assembly GCF_000699245.1 of Pterocles gutturalis. Classification (NCBI taxonomy): domain Eukaryota; kingdom Metazoa; phylum Chordata; class Aves; order Pterocliformes; family Pteroclidae; genus Pterocles; species Pterocles gutturalis. Next base: position 6,128 of record NW_010135172.1, read on the forward strand.
AAATAAAACCAATGATGTTTGTATTTACCTTAAAGTTCAGGATATTTGTGGCAACATCACAACTGAGAGGTCTAGATTTGTGTGGAGAGAGCTGGGTTTTGGGGGAGGGGGTTGCTTCAGTTAGTTGGGGGTGAGTTGGCACTTGCAGTTGACAGTACCAGTTACACAGTAGAGTAAGATTTTTTAATAATACTGAATATTCCTCTGTCATATAGCTATGTGTGGGAAGTATCCTCCTTCTACCATAAATTTAAGAATTATGCTGTTGTAATTCCACTGGCTTCAGTGAGCTACTCTTGTCCACACAATCAAGATGGGTGCTTTTGATTCACTAGGCTTTTTAGTTATATAGTTGAGCTGAGATCCATGACTTGTTGACATTGTTCGCATCTTCCATAGGGTCTGGCTCACTGACTAAAATACAGATAACAACAATCTAGATTACTTACTGCCATCCTGTTAGATAAGTCTTTTAGCAGGTTTTTCTTTACAGTGAATATAATGTTCAAATTATGCCAGAAAGCTTTTTATTCTTTGAGTCCTATTTACTTCTGTTACCCTTTTCTTCACGAGTGAAACAAATCATTAACAATGATTTCTCAGAATAAGATTTCCCATCAGTAGCATAAAGATTTACACCTTGGGGGCTTTGGTAAAATTGCTTATGATTGCACAACTAAACACAAATATATGTGTATTTCTATATAGATTTAGACCATGTGTGAGGCTACTAAAAATAAGATCTGCCCAAATTCATTAGTGTATTCAGTTTTTAATTTTTAGCTCAACTATAAAAGGAATTTAACCGAAAAGTTTTAATTCATATTGCATTTGACAGCAATAAACCCCAAAAAAGGCAGTTTATTTAGTCACAAAAAATATAATAGAATGGTTGAAGTGGTTCAGAATTGCAAAGAGAAGCAATCAACTGATCTTACATAGTGAGTTTTACTTGGTCCTCTAGAAGTGTAGCTTTGCTGTTTGTCTCCAAATCGTAAATTGCACTGTTTGCATAAGGGCACTATCTTTTAACTTTTAAATACAATAATTATTTTCCTAAGTCCCTGAGACTAATTTAAGCTCCTTACCTTCCACAGTTCACATTTCTCCACAAAAATTTCAGACGTCATCTATTTAAGGAAAAAAAAGCAAAATGTCAAACCTTCTTGGGAAGAGAACAACTTTTTCCAAGTAAGTGAATAATTTTTCTATTCCCTCTCCCCTCAGAAAAAAATTACTCTGCATAAGCATTTATTTGTTTGTTGATCTGACACATGGCTTTAGCTGAAAAAAAAAAAAGACCTTATTGGACACCAAGCCTTGCTCTAAAACCCTGCAGTGAAAAGCACTGAAAGCCACACTGTCAGCTAAACACTCAGACCTAGATGTCAGCTGAAGTCATTGGGAGAGGAGGTAAACAAAATGTCTCAAGATGACTTGAGGACAAAGATGATAAGGAGTGGGAAATTGGTCTCATCAATATTAATGGAAAACACCATACGGAGAACTGAGCTGCTCACATATCCTGAGTAAAAGATTGAACTGGATGGAGGTGACTAACTTAGATTACACAATTTCTTTTTTGTGTAAGAGAAAAAGTCAACTTTAGTTGATGCACAAGGCTGACACTACTTGCATCAGCAGCTGAGATGATTGTTAACACTGCCTGTTCCCCAGGAGCTGGGATGGCAATGGGCAATCAGGAAACACAGGCCTTTCAGCATCACAAATCCTGACTAACAGGTAACAGGGGCAACCTGTTTCTGCTGCCAGGTCACCACCATTTTCCAGAGACAATATTTACCTCCACTGCAGGGAAATTAAAGCCCAAGCAGAATCTCAGCTCAGGAACACCTGAAGGTCCAAGCAGCAGGCTGTAGATTCAATCTCTGTGAAACGTGGATGACATACAGAAATTGGTAGCTGCTGCCAGAACCAATTGGGTCCATTGGGACCATCAGGTCATATTCCAAATGACACTGGCTTTTTGTCTGTCCTAACAAAAGTACTGGAGTAAGTAACAAGAAAAAAATGAAACAAAGGGAGTTCCTGCAAAAATGGTATCTCTTTCTCAAGGAGAAATAAGTTTAAAAGGTCAGCTTTTTGCTGATGCCCTGAACTTTGAAATTCAGCCTGTTCTTTCAATGGAGCATTTTTCTGAAGACCTCTTCAGTACCTGACTTTCTGTTGTTCACGGGATAAAACACTGCTGTATGTGGGGAGTTCAACAATAGTCACTCACAACACATTTCTGAGCACAATTCATTTTTAGCATGGTATCCTAGGGAAGAAAGGCTTGTACAGTCAACGCTCCACAGGTGTGTCTGTCTCTTACCTCTGTATGTATGTCTGCCTCTTAGCTCACCTCAAAATAATTTAATCTATTGACCAATTTTAAAATAATTTGAAACAGGGGTGTGGTCTCAGATTCAGCATCCAAGGAGAGTCTTCATCTGCTTCAATCACTCTGAAAGGATGTTGTGAGCCACCACATATAATTAGAAATAGCAGCAGACAACAATATGCACCCACGTTAATGAGGCATAGAACACTCCTGCTAGGGAAACAACAGGACGTTGCAGCATGACCTACTTTCTTCTTCACTGTTATTCAGGTGTGCTGTCAGTTACAGATTTCAGGGTAAATAAAAGCACTGCCTGAGCTTTGAAGGTACTGATCATGAAAAAAACATTTTGACTAAGCAATATTTTTTCTTGTACTTTAGTATGGAGAGTTTTAAAGCATCGAACTAGAAAAACCTTCTGGTGAAATAGGAAAAAGACCTAACCTCAGAGAGAGTGCAAAAATACAGCGTGTGCTAAGTTTTAGGCTACACAACTTTTGCTCATACCAACACCTCACAAACTTCCCTGCATGTATTAACCAGGCAGAGGGACAAAATTATTGTATCAGCTTTGATGTAACATGTATGAAGAGAAGCTCCTATGACCTAGCAAAACTCTCTCTTCCATTAATTTTGAGATGTATTGTCAAAAAATTGTCTGAAGTATTGCCATCCAATGATGAAGATGTAAGAGAAACGGAGATAAAAATGGAGGGTGATGTGACTGAATCTTTGACATTCATACTCTCAACTGGGACAATAATATTCAAGCACAGTCAGAGTAGCATGAATTCAAAAGACCATAAAAATCAATGGGGTAAGTAAAGAACATGAATTATTCTACAAGCTTTAAATATTCTTACTAATGGATCATATGTTATTTACTTTGTACATCAGTGATGAGACAGTTTTACTCTCAAACTGTAACACTGAGTCCACTAAGGCTTTCTGAACCACACGTAACAAAACAAAACAAAAAAAAACAAACCAAACAAACAAAAAAAACCCACACAACAAAACCATAAAACATTATTCCCTGAATATTTCCATATCTACTTCATTTAAAAAAAAAATGTTGTTGGAAATCTTTATTTCTCAAGTGGAAAATTTCTCCTTGAAAATATCTGCCTTTCCAGGAGTTGTATTCCTAAACAAAAGACACAAATTTGTATGGAAACAAGTCATTAGTCTTTGCCCATCCCAGAACTCAGGTCTAATATTACTAAGGAGAATAGAGAGGGAAAACACAAAACAGAAAGAGTTCTGGACTTTAGAAAGAAGCTCTGCAGCTTCCATAGAGTTCAAGAGTTGCCCCAGGGAAGATGCAACTAATGAAAAGGTGAGTGCTAACTACAAAGCCTGAAAGTAGGAAGTAGCAGGCTCCGAGCCATCCACAGACTGAGAAGAAAGCTGACTCTGTAGCAGTTATTCCTGTGAAATTAGTTGACCAAACCAAAACAGAAAATAATACAAAACAAAAGAAAGATATTGATTTTGAGCCAGAAAGAATATGTTCCTCCAGTCATTTTTTTCCCCCAGAGATTATAAAATTGGTGTCAATTATTTTGAGTCAAGTTTCTGAATGTAATACTTCAAAACAAAAATGTAAAACATTTTATTTTCTCTACTTTTTACTCATCTTTTTCTGGGTGAAACCATTATTTTCAGCCCTCAGGTTACAAACTAAAAGATCACAAATTGTATCCATCCTTCTTCTATCAGCTTTTACCAACAAACAGCATCATTCAACCTTATTGGAACCTGTGCCACAAGCTAACCTTCATGTATTCTTCATTCTCCTCTTGCTTCTAATCACAATGGGAGGCAAAGGTAAAAAATCTTTGTGTCTTCACTATACCAAGACACTAAAGTCAATATATTATCACATGAATATTAGTGTAACAACAATAAATTAACACATATCCTTTTTCAAAGGAACCCATGTGGCAATTTCCATTGTCTCCTAATTAATTTAGGTGAATGAAAGAACATACTTGTCCTTTAAATAGTATCCATACATATCCCTCATGTTTTTATTACATCTTATGTAAAGCTATTTTGAATTAACAATTATTTGACTTTATACTTAAATTAATATTTATTCAGATATATATTTACAACTATATCCATTATATATATATATATA
>NW_010135173.1:0-22183 GCF_000699245.1 Pterocles gutturalis
TTTCCCTTTAATATCTTGATTCAATTTAGAGCGGAAGTAATGTTAAGCTGTATTAATTTTAATGCTCTGTGAAACAGATTGTGTTTTCTGGAAAAAAGCTGGCAACGATTCTGTGTGCTACTGTCCCAGAAACCTATTTTATGGGTTTGGTCCTCAGCATGTTCCTCCTGGCAAGCAACAGACGAGTCAAGCAAAACCTTTTTTTGTGGGAAGCACAATGGAAAACATGTCAGATTTCAAATCCTTCTGCTTAAACAGAAGAACAAAGTGCTTTCTGTGGTGATAGTTTCTCAGTTTTTACTAGATAGAGCACAAAGGCTTTGCAGGCACATGCAAGGCAAGGATAGACCCATGGAATATCTGTTGAAGTGAAGTATACTTGCAAAGGGCATGCAGTCTTATGAAATCACATGCGCTTCAATGAAATTAGGTCTAGGCATTGTATTTTTAACCGTGACAGTCAAGTAGGTCATTTTTTAAACTCATTAGCTGTAATAGTCTTGTGGAAACAGTTATTACCGCCTGGTTGTTTTTCCCCACTGGAGACAAGGGCATGATAGCACAGTGTCACAGTCCGAAGGAAATTTATTGTCAGCTTTTAGCCTCTCAGATGTTATTGTGATGGAAGCTATGTCTTGGTAATCATTTCTTCCTTCCTAATCTTCATGAGAAGAAATTAGGGCAATAAATAAATTACTTGCTTCAAGGATAAGCTGAGGTGGAGCTTGAAAGGCCTATTCGCGGGACCTGCCACGTTCAGGGTATTTCCCTGTTCTTTTCACTCACAGCATGCAAAATTGGACCTGTCTGTGTTTTTAAAACTAGCATGACTTCCATAGTGCTGGAAGAGGCATGAACAGAAGACTCTCGTGCTATCAAAAACAGAGGGGACCTCTGAGAATAGGTTGAATAAACATTGGTTAAGAAAACACTTTAGGGCAGGGGTAGAGCTTTGTAAGGTACCTTTCAGCCTCCTTGTTCCTGGAAATAATCAGTTCACACCAGAGATGTTGTATGCCGGTTGCTAAGAGGCACTGGCATTCATTGCAATAGATCTGTTCCTTGGCAAAGTTCCCAAGAGCATGAATACTTGGTACTATAGGCAAGAGTCTAGCCACTACATGGTTACGTAAAGAAAGAGACAGAAATCACACTGAAACATTTTATTCTGAAAGATAGTAAAAATGTAGAGAATTTGGAGCATAGTCTTAAAGCCTCCTGCAGTCAGGAGAGCCTCTTCACTGACTTCAGAGATCTCAAGACCAGGTTTTCATCATACAAAAATGTTATAATTGACTGAAAAATACTGTCCTTGACAATAGACATGGTAAAATTGTTAAGTTACTGTAAAGCTCATAATTACAATACTGTTAATGAAGAGTTAAGCTAATTCTTCAGTTTATTAAAGGGTTCCTAAGTTGTTAAGCTTTATTTTTCAATAATAGTGGAACTTACTGCTATTCTTAATCCCTCAAGCCAATCCATGCAGTCCTACTCTGCACATCGTCTGAGCTGCTGCTGAAAGTATCTTGGAATAAGAGCCTCCACTGCCACAGGCAATGGCATTTTTCACGGTAGCCAAATTCCCTTATCTGTACCAGACCTTCCAGGCTTCTGCAATTCCACACTCAGGACTTACCACTGTGCCCAGAGAGAAAAATGTGCAGGACGGTGAGAAAAGAGGTGTGAGGACTGGGATTTACTTGAAATAATGAGAGAGTGGTGCATGTCTTCAAAAATGGATTATCATTTAATGAATGCTAAGTCTATATCAAAGAAGTATTGTAAAAAACAGTTGTGTTTTCCTTTTATGTAGCCTGCAGATTATTAGGGGCCTATGGTATAACGGTCATTAAGTAGTTCAGAAAATGCATTACAGTAAAGCAACAGCTCCTTTACATACTGCCACAGAAGTGCAGCAGGAGAGAGCGACATCAGTTTGAGTCTCTTGAGCTAGCTGGCTTTTTTAATTGCAACTAAGGCTTTTATTAGAAAAATTATCTTGTCATACTGTCTAAATGATGTACAGAAGAGTGAGGAAATACCTTGCATAAGTTTGCTCATGAAACTTTGACTCTCCCACCTCTCCTCCTAAAGGAAGTGACCATGACAATAGTCCAAAAAACACTGAATTCCTCAAAGTACGGTTCTCAAGGAAATCATGGGGTACTCCGGAAGAGCAGCTGTTCAGCCTCAGAAAAAGTCCAGCCTCCCTGGTAGCACCATGGCAAAGTGTCCCTGACTTGCTTTTGCCCTGGCTTCACCCTGCCAGAGCTGGTTGCTCACTGTGGGGAGGTGGCAGCCACGCAGTGGGGCAATCTACCTGCTGAAGTCCTGCAAGGCTTGTGGCAGCAAGGGCCCCCATCCCGCTGATCCGCCCCTGCAGCCCTGGAGAGGCCTCGGCTGGGCTCGCACTCGCCCTGGCTGGGCTCTGCAAGCAGCACCCGTCTTCTCTTTGGCTGGGCTGTCCCCAGGGGCCACAGAGGAGTCACTCAATGTCACTGTGCAGCACACAGCTAATTAGCCCACAATTAGCTTATCATATAGGAAAGAGCAGAATAATCTCAAAAGGGCAAAGTTGCTGTTTCTTGGAGAGGCCTCGGCTGGGCTCGCACTCGCCCTGGCTGGGCTCTGCAAGCAGCACCCGTCTTCTCTTTGGCTGGGCTGTCCCCAGGGGCCACAGAGGAGTCACTCAATGTCACTGTGCAGCACACAGCTAATTAGCCCACAATTAGCTTATCATATAGGAAAGAGCAGAATAATCTCAAAAGGGCAAAGTTGCTGTTTCTGTTTCCCTAAGAGAATCAATGTCATTTAAAAGGATGTCATAAAATCTATTTTAAAACACCGCAGGATGTAAAATGTGGTGCCCTACAATCAAAACTGGTCCTAACAGAGAAAAAATAATGTAATCTATCTGTAAACAGCTCTAGATCTAATACTGTTGCTTCCCACAATCTCATCATGAGTTTTGTGATTGAGTAGTTTTCATAAAAACAGTCTAGATACTGAGATACTGAGGGTAGGTAAGATCTTATCTTTTGGTGGAAAATAATTTATGGTTTTGGAGAAGAGCTGAAAGAGTTACCTATTCATACTTATAGGACCAGAAAGCAAATAAAAGAAACCTCAGTACTGTATAGTTTAAAATCTAACACATTTGAGAGCCCAATTCATGATTCTCAACTATACTATTATTGTTTGAAGAGCTCCAAAAGGAGAAGTCAGAATACTGTTTCCATCATTGCCACAGATAAAACTCCCTTGACCTTCAGAGGAAATGCCATGTGCCACATTTATTCTAAAGGAAACCAGTTTCTGACATCTAGTGGACAAGATTAAAATTTCTTACCCTGCACTATATTCTTAATTGTATTTTGACACTCCCTTCTTTTTTTTTTTTTTAATGTTTGCGTACCTATTGTGATAAATTTTATGTTGAAATTGCATTAATCTTGTGACTGTTGTGTGCCTGAGGGGAGCACGTGGGACAAAAGACAGCTGCTTCCTTTCCCACTGCAAATTATTTGAAATCTGATTTACCCTGAACAAATTGTGTCAGGCTGTAAATCCATCGCAGAGCCCCCATGATATTAGAGCAACAGTGCCTGTGGCCAATCTGCATATCTAGTAGATTTTTTTGCTCAGTGGTCTTTAAAGTAATACTGGGTTTGACTAACCCCCAAATCAAAGTGCATTAATGTCAAATCACTCAGGCGTGTAATGGCTGGCTGAGTCTGTCCTGGCAAGCTCTGATACCGCGGTAGCTCCCAGCAGCTGCTCCCAACACAACCAATTATCACTGGTATTAATAACTGCGCCTGCACACTTGAAACAGCTCCCAGTCTTATAGAGGAGCACCTTGTCACTCAGGGAGCTACGCTTGTCCCAAACCAGCCCCACCTCCCCTTCACCCCCAAAACCACTCTCTGTTGTACCTGTGCAGGCTCCCTGGTCTCTGGAAAGCTGAGTCCCCTTAGGGCATGCCAGGGTGAGTACTCCAGCTGAAAGTCTGAGTCTCGAGCTGTTAGCAGGCATAGTGACTAGAAACGAACGCCTAGGAAACCAGCTTTCTGCTTTTTCATTCCCTGCTGTGCATCACTTCACTCCAGCAGGGATGCTCTGAGGAGCCGTGCCTCCAGGACTCCTGTTCCGCACACTCAGTACTGACCTGACCCACTCACCTCCCCGCCTCTCATCAGACCTGTTAGCTCTGGACCCCATTTTCAGCTCTTAGATGGCATCTGGGGGAGAGATGGATCGAATTTCTCCTTAGGATCCCCCCATTAACCTCCCATGAATGTGGTGCATATGCTACAGATAAAGGTGTGGATCGGTCATTGCCAAATGCCGTGGGGATAATTTCACCATGCTGTTCCGCTCTGCCTTGCTTAGTAAGACTGCCTTGTCCTGGAGGAGCAGCAGTGGTGTAGCACTCTGCCTTCACCAACAGTATGGTCCCTTTGTACCTTAGGACTGAAGGAGGAGTTTCTAAAGGTGCCACCGTTGGTGTTCTCCTGGATCTGAACAAGCACAACCTGACCTTTTACATAAATGGGCAGCAGCAAGGGCCTCCAGCGTTTGAAAACATCGAGGGTGTCTTCATGCCTGCGTTAAGCCTCAATCGAAACGTCCAGGTAAGTCTTCTGCAGTTCAGTCCCCCTTACCCTATTCATCTAAAGGAGAATGTATGGTACCGCCATTGCTGCTGGGGCTGGCAACGTCATCCGTAGGTAGTCAGCATGGGTACACGGGCTCTTTCCTTCTCAGACTGACACCTAGGCTACTAACACTTTTTGGAAAACTGCACTTGACCTTCTGCCTTGCCTCACAGGTGTGAGGAGTAATGCTGTGAAAACAAGTAAAAGTACCTGCACACACGAATTCCTACACTTATTTTGCTGCAACACTCCACTTGGAAAGCAATGGTGCTAAGGCTTCCTCTGCCAGTTTGGCTAAAACCCATGAGTATCTTAATTACTCTTACATCTTATGTTTGGAGATTACTAACATTGGCGACAGAGAAATGTGAGCAGCACAGTGGTAAGACGAGCAAAGGCAACATAGGTCAGAGATTTAGTGCAACAGAGAAGCCCCAGTCAGCACATCATTCCCGCTCTTTCTGAGTTTTGAAGATTGCTCTTTCTTCCAAGAGGATCTCCTCTTGGAGGAACCCTCTTCACATATAATACATTTTTTCTTCAAGACCACTGCATATGGCTAGAAACAGGACGTAGCGTAAGGGAGAACCTATGGAAACACCCGGGAGCCCGAGGACTGAAGGAGGTCAGCTTAGGTCAGGCAGGACCGATGCAGCCAGGGTGGAACACTCATCCTTTAAAACATCCAAACTAAAACCAGAAACCTCACATGGCCTTACTAGTACACGAACATCTAGCATTCGTAACCGGTGGCATCCAAATCTTTCAAGGTTTCACAGCTTTATTGTATTTGATGCACCCAGGCACTTGTCTGGGCACTTCACTGCTATACTCAACACAGACTTTTACTCACAACCTACCTTCAGTTTTAGCTACCTACATCCTTTAAGAATCTGGTTTACATTTCTTACCACAGCTGAGTTAAGGCAAAGCATGGCCGACAAGGGGACAGAGGGAAACTCTGAGCCTAATCTTGTGTGCTCTGGGACATCTGTGTGGGAACCCTGACCTTGTGGAGATGTCAGGTTACAGAAGGAGCACTACAATGTCCTGTGCTCTGTCCTGCCAGTACAGCAAAGATAAAAGGATTTTCTTACATTTTCTTATATACATGGTCTTCACTGTGTGATCCCTGTCCTGAAGTACTCAAAGTCCCTCACACAAGGATACCACCCACCCTGTGTCTAGCAACAGCACTGCTGGAGACCTACAACTGGTGGCTGGATTTAGGAAGAGATGTGGACACGTGGCTTCTAGACCCCAAGGTGTTCAGGAGTGAAGGGGGAAGGAGACTTGGGTATTTCAGGGCCTCAGTATCATCTCCATTAATATTCTTGATGATTTAAACCTGGAGCTGAAGTCCCACAGCACTTCCCCTGTCATTTACTTGCTCTTGGCCTTCATGAATGCTTTCTGTTGAGGATGTCCCAGTTTTGAATCTACCTGTTATTTCTTCTTTGTGCAGGTAACCCTGCAAACAGGACTGGAGGTGCCACAATGTGTAAAACAGTCCAAGTTGCCCAACAACTAATGAAGCCCCTGCCTACCCCTGTGCGGGATTCTGTAAGCTTTCTCAGTGTGATTTGGCACTTTGCAGTAAGTCAGTAAAAAACCATCTTCATCCCTGACTTAAAATGTTATACAGCATGTTGCTCACTGAATAATCCGCTGGTTACAGCTAGCCCACTCCATTTTTAATTTAACAGCCATAGCAAGCACACCCACTGCACTGGCACTCGATTGCACGTGGGTACCTGAACATATCTACGCTGCACTGCACACACATGTACACACATAGGCACACACACACAGACATTTATAAAGCAAAAGGTTAAATGAGTGTATTTCCTCTCTCATGGCTGGATTTATGCTTAGAAGATATCAGGGATACCAGAAAAAATGGGTAAGACTAAGACTGAGGGACAACGGCTGTGGAAGAAATATACCAGTAGGTGAACTGGATTCCCTTGCCACCTGAAGTCCTTAAATCAAGAAAGCATATGTTTTGATAGCTGAAGTGGAGGCTGCATGCTCAAGAATTCCTGGTTGTCCATTCCATTCAGTGGCTCAAATGACCATTAATTATTCTTTCTGGCTCTAGACTGCAGTATGGTATAACATTCCCCTAGAATTCAGTGGCAGAACTTATTATCTTCAACAAGAATAAGATTGTTTTTTAAACACTGCCATGTGATAGTTGTGCTCATTTTAGCTAACACCATGATACATGCAGAATTCAGATACTAATAGCAGAGAGAAAATACCCTTAATACATTTTAGTGTTTGTTATTTAGGTGTCAATGTGGAGATTATCACATACTGATCGTGGTTATCCGCACAACTCTTGAAAAACAGTGCAGAGGAGATCCTTTAGAACGGAATTGATAAGAGATCTATTTAAATATGGCACATGTAAAGTATCCCATGTAGAGAAATGCTGCTTTCCAGCCTTGATCCTGATAAGCCCTGGGCAGCTGTAGTTTCAATGTAGCTTTGAGATCGGAAACCTTAATTTTCTGTTAGATTAGTGTGAGCTAATTAATGTCTTGATCCTAATGAAGCACTTGAGTGAGAGAGATTCACAGCATTAATGTGAAATCCATCCCTATGAATTTTTCCGGATTGGGACATAAATCTTTTGCAAGACTTATCTGTGTCTGGCATCTCCCATGAAAACAAGCAACCATTTGAGGTGCTGCTCATGACAACTGGAGTCTGACTGACAGGGAACTTTTCCCACAGCCATGGCACTGTCACCTGCCTGCTGTTGGCAGAAAACACATTGACTTGTGTGTCTGCTGCTTTTCCTCTGAACCCAGCTAATGTATGCAAATGTGTGTGTATAGCAGCAGTGCGTAAGGACAAGATGCAGCAGACTGTGCGAGCCCATGACATCTCGGACTGTCACTCTAATCCTGCGGAAGTGTGATGTGAGCAAACAAGAAAAGCATACACTCTTCAATCCCATCAATGTACTATTTCCTTTTTTAAAATCCTGCTGCTTGTACAAATTTTCTTCTCCAAGCATACACAGATGCACACACATGTTGTTATCAGACATGTAATTATTAAACCTGAAAACAAATACTCTAACCAAAATCCAGCTTACTGCCTTGCATTAAACCCAGGCCAGCCTTCAGACAGCCTGCCAGCCCCCAGGCGTCGTGCTGCAGGTCCACTTCTGGTCCAGAGCAGGTCACTCAAGTAGCGCCGAGAGATGGCAGGGCTTCCCTGTGACAGAGTGGCCAGGATCCTCCCTGGGGTCATCCCACCTCGCAGCCATGGGGAGTGGGAGGCAGCTCAGAATGAGACAGTCTCATTCTATTGCACAGACAAAAAGCAGTCTGCCATCATGCTGCCTGTAACCAGCCGAGCGTTGTGTAGCCCGCCTCTCCTGCAGAACAGCAGTGCGCCTTCAGTGATCTCAAGACTGAAATAGGAAATAAAACCAATGATGGGAAAAATAACATAAGCTTTTAGTGGGAAAGCAACAGAACTTTCTTCAAAGTCTGGAATGGATTGTATCAGTAAACTTGTAGACATTGAAATAACTGTGCTACACTCATCTTGGTTTGTTAAAGAATAGCAGAGACCAACTGTGTTACAATTTTCAGTATTGTTTAATACCATATGAACTTGTGCAGGATTTTCTAATTAGTGGGTCTGTTTTAACCTACCTCAGCTAGAATGCTACCAGACCCCAAATTTCCTCTTGAGTGTGCTCTTCTATGAACCTAACAGTTGTAATCATAGCATTGGCTTTAAGTATTGTCAGTCAGAGCAGTGTATGAGAATACTGTACATAAGTTGCACATAGTTTTTTTGTATTGGGAAACATCCCGTGATAATTTTAATACAGAAGGCACTCCACTTTCACTTGTTGTATTAAAAAAAAAGGTGTTGTTTGTTTGGGGACTGAATCTTTGTCTTTTCTCCCAACTTTCGTGAAGGAAACTCAAATGAATTTACATCTTTCCAATCTCCAACCATTGCCAGATGTTTAAAATCAATCCTGAATGGGTTTTAGAAGTGTTTGCAGTACTTGGTTTTGGTTTTCATTGTTGCTTTGGTATCAGTTCCTGGTGTGTTACACCTTGGGGAGAACACTGTAGTGATACAGGTTACTAATTTCTAGTGGAAATATGGACAGTAAGTAGGGACATGCTTCAGAGCTGTCGAGAAGCTTGTTTGTTATCCTCTACACATTCTAACATTCATAAACATACGGTACAGACTAGCTACTATTACAGACACCTTTTAACCTAGCAGAAATGCAAATAAAATAAAAGGAATACAAAGTAGGTAACCTGCATTAGTAAGACTAATTGAGCCTAGGTCTAAAACTAAATAGAGTGGTTCTGTGTGTTGGTTGTGCACACATTCAAAGACTTGGGTTTGGCATGGTCCATAGCAATAAACCCATTACCGCAACAGAGTGTAGTCTCATGACTTAATCTGGATACATTTTGGTAGTTTGATTAACAGAAATAATGCCTAAGTAGTTAGAATCACGCTAGGAAACTAATTACTCCACACATGAATATTTATGCAGAGCATCCAGATTGTAGTGGCCATCTGAACATAAGAAGAGCAGAATTTTCCCTTTGCAGAACAGCATCAGGTGGGGAGAAGCAGAGCACTTTCACCTCTCTGCTCAGGCTGGAAGTAGTTTGCTTCTTTGCAGGTATCTCCCCCGAGGTCCATCTCATCATAAAAACAGCAGTTTGTATGTTCTTAATCTACAGCCTCTCTTACATCAGTTTTTGTTTCCTCTAAGTCCCTTCTTTAGAAGGGAGTCAGCCTTTACTACTTTGGTCCTTGCAGAAACTGTGTTGCTGCCTGTCCAGGGAGAACCCAGGGGGCTGAACTGTAGCATAGATACCCGAGGAGACCTCTTTGGATGCTGTTGCTTCCTTTTGATTCCTTGGGGTATTCGTGCAGCTCTCTGGGTCTCCAAGCCCGTCCGGCACCTGGACCCACAGAGAGCTGCCTTTCATGGGACTCTTCTCCTCCCAGAGGCCACACTGCTCCTTATCAGACGGAGAGGAGAGCCTTTCGCACTGGGATGACTCCCATCCACTGTGGTACAGAGCCCACACAAGGTAGCTGTAGATTGACTTAATGTTTAAAAAAAACCCAAAGCACAAACAAACAAACAAGCCCTCTTCTAATAAATGTAACAAAGCTTGACTTCTGCATACACCAATTTGGAACCTCTGCAGAACTGCCAAATAAATACAGCAGACAAACTTTCTGTCTTGCAGAGCAACAAGGGACTCTTAGTTTTCATCAACCCCTGTGAACCCCAACCTTAGCCTTTGTCAATCTTCCTGGTTCTTTCATCTTCAAATTTCCCTGTTAAGTTTATTGGGAACAAACAGAAGTGTGCCATCAAGGGCACTGTCAGACCTCCCAAGGTGTGCAATGCTATACAATTTCCACTCCATTCTTTTCCCTCATAAACTCAAAAAGAGCTCACAAGAAGATCTCTTACTAAGACTTAGTGTCAATATGAGCACAGGCCTAGCTGACAATCCCTTACTACTTCTGCTGTGGAAAGGTACGCGCTATAAAATAAATGTCAGCGAGGACAGTAGCATCCTGTGATGTATCATAAATTTGGAAAGCAATATGGCTTCTAAAAACATAGAAAAGATAGGCAAACAGCATCATCACCTCCTCTACATGCCTATTCATGTAAGATGAATAGAGGAAAATATATTGGTCTGAACAAAATAAATAACATTTTAAAAAAGCATCGCTTACATATATCAGAATATAAGAGGAAAAGTATTAAGTGTAATTTATTGTATGCATAATGTTCCATCATGTTGTAAATAATGCCATGATAGTATATTGCTGTAGTTTGTTCTTGGCTGGTGATAGAGTTCTGTCATAGCGCTGCGTAAACTTTTATTTTTATTTTTTTTCCAAAGTGTAGTTAGTAAAGATGGCAGAGAGCACCCAATACTCTGTTTTCCGAGTTGTTCTAGAGCAAGAAGAAATGTGAGATGCAGCTTTTTTTTCTTTCTTTCTTACATAATAGTATTTCTTAAACAAGGTAAGAGAGAGATGAGATGAAGGCTAAGCTGCCACTACCCCCATACGAAAAACACCCTGTTTTCTAACTACCAACAAGAGGTAGTGCATTTTTGGACCACAACTCAGATTACCCGTTCCAGTGAGAAGGGATGCAAAGTACCAACAATCTGGTAACAGCAGCTTTCTGGCGCCATCAGGTACATCCTTTGCTCACAAACTGAAACACAAGAAAAGAGTTGTTAGACCTAAGACCTAATCTCAGGCCTTACCAGTTTTGCAGCCTTCTGCTTAAATAGCAAAGTAAATAATTCAACTTTGAACCAGGCAGGATAATATGAAAGCCCCAAGCATCTTGGCTAGATCAGCTTTGGAAGGGAGATTATAGTTTCAAGTCCTTCAACAGGTTATGGTAACAAATCAACAGCATTGCAAATGTAAAGCGCATTTGTCACTGCAAATTACCCAACAAAGATGGAGAGTCTTTTTATTTTTTTTAAAAAGTGAGCTGCTTCTAGTTTTTACTGACAACATTTCTGGTGATTCCTCTGCCCAGCACCACTGAACATTGTACACACACACAACCGGCTGGAAAGCCAGCCTGAAGCACAAATCCCTCATAAATAAGAGGCACTTGGTCTCCTTACATGCAGAAGCCCATATGCAAGCCACAGAGACGAGATGTGAAGGGTCCTGCAACTTTGCACAATACAGGAGAGAGATGTGCGTTCTATTGAGGTACTCAGCAGCACTTTCCCTTCTGTTAAGCAACCTTTTGTTACATTTGTATTGCAAACAGATCAAAGCAGAATTAATTACAAAATTATTTTTTATGCTAATTGGAGGATTTCTAACATTTTCTTGTGAAGCACTAGATAGAAACAGTCCTGGATCCCAACTGCATTCCTTCATCCTCCACCTCCCTTAAATGTTGTCAATAAAAACACTAACCTTTCTAGGTAGCATGGTGAGAAGACATTACGTGATGAATATTAAAATAAATGCATGAGGTAAATCTGCTGTTATTTCTCATTGTTATATGAAGCATGTATAACACTAATTTAAATGTTGGCAACCAAAAAAGTGCAAAGGAATAAGATAACGGTGTTCACTTCTGGTTAAATGAAAGACAAGAACTTGTTTCTGTGTTTTCTTCTTAACATGGCATTTTTTTCTTTATCATCATTTCCCATAGCTTATATGAATTTGGAGCTGGTGAAATATACATCTCTGCTGTATGTGTCTGTCACCAGATCAAGAGGAAAATATAAACTTTTTATAATTTTGTACCTGTAGCAAACGTTTGTATTTTTTGAATTGGAAACTAACTGCTTTTTGTCTTTTTGTCCAACTAAAAATTTGTGTATTATTATTATTACCCTTTTGGAAAACCTGACATATGAGTTTATGGTGTTTTACAGTTTCTAAATAAATTCTTAAAACATTGCCAACAAATTCAGCATCAGTACCCTATTTGTTATTACAAATTATTATTAAAAAATATTTTGTCATAATATAGATGAGGTACTCGCACAGAATGCATGCCTAACTCTAGCTGTTGATACCTGCTTTGTTGCCACAGTCAAGAATAATCTGGTAGCTGGAGAAAGCCAAGAGTCCTCCCTCAGAGCAACTGTCTGTGCCTCAACTTCAGATGTGTCACGCATTCAGTGACATGAAACACCTCCCCTTCTCAGCACCACTCCGCTAGCTCTGGCTTATGGTGGTTATGGAGTACCTGGGGATGTGTTATTCAGGTCCAACCCATCTTAGCCACCTTGGGTGATTTCCCAATCTCCAAAAATTTTTGACATTGGAATAAGCAGAGCCTGGAAATAACTGTGACACCAGTAGGATCCCCTTGGAGAGGCCTTCAGGTAAGTGCCAAAGCCAGACTGGGCAGGCGGAAAGCTTGTCTGGGCAGGAAAGACACCACTTTGTGAAACGGTTTAAAATTACATATCATCTCGGAGTTGCACACCTCTTACCAAGCAGACGCCTTCTGGGGGACTGAGCACTGCTACAGAGGCAGCACACTCAGCCCCTGCAAAAATGCACTCATCGAAGCTCTGTGACCATCCTAGATGTCTGCTAATAAAGCAGAACAAAGCATGCCGACGCACTGACTGCAACGCCAGGGTGAGAAACAGAAACCTGGCCAAAACAATCAGGAATAAATACAGACAAGAGTGTGGAGACACCACCCATGCATACACACCAATGTTAAGTACCAAATTTTTTTCAGCTCTTCTTTAACAGAGCTTACAAGCTTGAAACCAGGACTGCAAAATTTAGATGCTCCATTCTGACCAAGTTTCCCTCCTAAATAGCTTTTGGGAGCTGTAGAAGTAGAAAGTGAACCTTTTAAATTACCAAAGCTGATTGAGGACATAAACTCCCAAAACATGTTACACCCAAAGACAGCTGAACAAAACTTTATCTAGAAGTGAGCACTGAAAAACCGAGCTCAAGGTTTATCCAGGAATTAAAAAATACAGGTTATCCCACAACATCCAAAGCCCATCTGTTGCCTCAACAAGTCTTGATGCTCTGTACTCAATCCTGCTTAGTGATTACACCTTCACATGCAATCATGAGTTAACATTCTCTAAGTCTGCAACCAGATAGGATTGTTAATTCCAGTTTGAATCTGCATACCATACCGAATAAGAAGAAATCTAATTACACAATTATGAAATATGAGAACACTATTTAGCAACCCAATGCTGCACACCCCTCCTCTTTCCACGTGGCTCCAGAAGCACTCCCTTCTGCTTTTTACCTGGATCTCATTCCCTCTGAGCTGTCTCTCTCCTCTTAGTCCTCTCTGTGCTGGCAGAGCACTTCTCCAGGACCGGAAAGTAAGGTGGAAGGTGTGGGTGAAGGAGCATGCCAGAGAGCATCTCTTTCTTTGGCATGGCTCTCCCTACCCCAGAATACTTTCCTATCCTGTGAAGGGGGCAGCCTCCGACACTGCTGCTTGGGGAGAGGAGAGGACTATGCTGCTGTTCTCCTTGCTATCTGCAAGCTGACACAGACCTCACTGCGTGCTCAGGGTTAGGGATCACCTTTTTCAGGCTCCCAGGTGGCAGCCAGGAAGCATGCTTCGCTTCCCCAGCCTGCAGGAGTGCGTTGAATTTCACCAAGAAGGTTCTCCAATAAGGGCTGCTTTCCATCCTGTGCACATGTGCTTCACTGCCAGAGCTGTTGAAACAAGCTCCTGATAACCTTACATATAAACAACACAGCATGAACTTTTTCCTCTGTTATTTAACAGTTAACCTGATTTTTGCCTCCCCCTAAAATATTCAAGTTTCTTTAGCCTGAGGCAGAATGGAGAGGATGGAAAGTTACTAACCATTGTAATTTCTAATGGAAACATCAACCTTAAAAACAAAAAATACTTTGCTACAGAGGACAAAACTCTTCTTTCAGAAACACCAAATTGCTGAAATCCAACTAGCACTAAAACTTCAGTTTTGACAAAGATTTAATAGAAAAGCCATATGAGACATGGGAACACTGATCAAAACAAACATGAGTTAACCATGAACAACTATTAGCTATTCAGTGTCTATGCCTCCTTTGGCTCAATATGACATGTTGGTTTTTTTTAATAAACAAACCAACCAAGTCACCAAAGCACAATTTGAAACACTGCTTATTTGGAGATTTCTGCTGAGATACAAGTTGAGTCTCTAATTCTTACCTGGGACAAAACTTCAGAAAATCTCATTTTCGATCCAAAGCAGATAGTTTTGAAACCTTAAGAGGATTTGCTGGACAGGAAAACTGTTGTGCAGTTCCACTATCCACTAACAATTCATAAAGATACAGAAACAGATGTATGCCCAATAAATGTTTGGGAATACCTACTCCAGGTTCAGAGCAAGTAAGGTATTCAGTTTTACATATTCCTTCCAGATGAAATCAAAGAGCTCTATAATTTAATCCATTAGTTAATGGATTAAATGCATATTTTACTCATAGCCAATAAGCTCATTCTAGAAAGCGAAATGCTTTCTTTAGCACATATTGACTAATAAAAAAAGCCTGTGTAACTTCCTAATAAAAAGTCGTATTTTTATTTATAAAATGGTAATTTCTCACATTCTTCCCATGGCAGAATGGAATATAGAAAATCCTGCAACAACAAATAACGTAAAAAAAATTAGGTAGGAAGGCGAGAGGCTCCATAAGTCTGTGTTGGTGACAATGTGATTTCTCTCTTATGCGTCTTGTCCATTTCACTCTGTATCACAAGTTCATTTGATAACTTTAGATGATTTAATTTTCTTTATGTCATAGCTTTGCAGAACCAAGGTCCCATCTCTGAATTTTCCAACTTGTCCTGCAGGCCAAATGCTAGGCACTGATTTCTTCCTTTTGGCCTTCCTGAAACAGGAAGAGGCAAAAAAAGAATTAAGATAAATGACAGAAACTCATTAAAATGTTTTAATATGGTGAAAAATGTCACCTATTTATGCAATCAGTGTTTGGTATTGTGGTATATCAAATCATACCAGGTAATGACCCCAGAACGTTTATTCTCTGCATAGCCATTCAAAATTTGCAGCACGTTATGAATGACTTACATTTACAAGAAGCTGTGTGGTGCAGTTGACACCCTGGAGGGAAGGGATGCCATCCAGAGGGACCTTGACAGGCTTGAGAGGTGGGCCTGTGCAAACCTCATGAAGTTCAACAAGGCCAAGTGCAAGGTCCTGCATGTGGGTCGGGGCAATCCAAAGCACAAATACAAGCTGGGAGGAGAATGGACTGAGAGCAGCCCTGAGGAAAAGGACTTGGGGGTGTTGTCTGAGAAGCTGAACATGAGCCAGCAATGTCTGCTTGCAGCCCAGAAACCAACCATGTCCTGGGCTGCATCAAAAGAAGTGTGACCAGCAGGTCGAGGGAGGTGATTCTCCCCCTCTGCTCCACTATCCTGAGACCCCACCTGGAGTACTGCATCCAGCTCTGGAGTCCTCAGCACAGGAAAGACCTGGACCTGTTGGAGCAGGTCCAGAGGAGGGTCACAAAAATGACCAGAGGGCTGAAGCACCTCCCATATGAGGACAGGCTGGGACAGTTGGGGTTGTTCAGCCTGGAGAAGAGAAGGCTCCGGGGAGACCTTATAGCAGCCTTCCAGTACTTAAAGGGGGCTACAGGAGAGATGGGGAGGCACTCTTGATCAGGGAGTGTAGTGACAGGACAAGGTAATGGTTTTAAGCTGAAAGAGGGTAGATTTAGATTAGATATTGGGAAGAAATTTTTTCCTGCGAGGGTGGTGAGGCACTGAAACAGGTCGCCCAAGAAGCTGTGGATGCCCCATCCCTGGAGGTGTTCAAGGCCAGGCTGGATGAGGCTTTGAGCAACCTGGTCTGGTGGGAGGTGTCCCTGCCCATGGCAGGGGGGTTGGAACTTGATGATCTTTAAGGTCCCTTCCAACCCAAACCATTCTATGGTTCTATGATTTTAAAATCAAGTTCAGAAACACAAAGACTTTTGGATAGAGAAAGAAGATAAAGAGTACATTTCAGTGGACCTGCTACACTATGATTAATAATGCCCCTTTACCTTTCAACTCTCTGTATACTGTAGCTTGTGTTTTGCAGAAATTATTTCTCAGGGCAAACGCTCCGAGTAAGCAGCATTACCCTGGGTCTGCATGCAGGGATTTCCATCCATCTCACCTCCAGCTGCATTATTAGACATGTCGGGGCAGAACTGACATATCTTCAGTTAAGCTGTGTAACTAAAGCCTGTGAAACTGCTAGACACAGAGCAACGTCACCACTTTGTGACTGAGTTCTTCTGCAGTTGGAGAAGTTCCTTCCACTGTGATCTCCATGGCTTCTGGTATAAGACTGTGCATAGCTACATAGGGGAAATACACTGAAGAAGCTATACAAAAGCAAGTTAATTTTAACCATGTTAAAAGCTGCTCACCTCTCCTTTTGTTCCCTCTTCTTCTTCTTCTTAAGAGAATCATCTTTATGTTCCTGTTTTTAAAGATACGTATTTTAATGGAAAAGGAATAGAGCATCTTGGCTAAACAACCCTCTGCACACAAAACATGTGGTAGCCTTTGCTTCACAGAGCAGCAGGCATTTAAAGCAGGGTGGGAGACCTTCTGACAAGTGATGCAACACTGCTAGGAGTGCCCAGAGCCCTTCCTGTTACCTTATGGAAAGTACAGCCCACTCACGACCAACACGCTGCCCCGGCCACGTGAGGAGGCACAAATCCAGCAACGGAAGGGGAGAGAGGCTTGCTTCTTTGGCATGTGACAGATCCTTGGGTCAAAAGATGGTCTTGCTACCAGGCAGGTGTGCCTAGTGGCCTGACTGAGCATACCTGTCAAATGACAGGGTTCAACCATGTCTGGTCATGCACTGGATGTACTTTTGAGCCACATGACAGAGGAGCAGAAGTAGGTCCCCTGAAAAAAAAACAGGCTGATATAGCAATTATCCGCCCCACAGCCTGCTCCCACCTACATGAGAAGGCTCCATGGGGAGGCAGGGAGTAGGCTTGGAGCCAGATGGGCCATGCTAGAGGATGGATGCAACAGAAACCTCACCCTTGCTTTAAATAACAAGCAAGATCCTAGATGGAATTGTGCTGATATAAAACCAGCTGAAGATCCGGCTCTCTGCGGTTAGATAACATGTAAGAAACTTTAATTCAACACCATTTTTTTCCCCTTAAGAGGCTAGGAAAAAAAAAACCCTGCTGATTTTGTGTCAGTCTTATCAGCCTCAAATGATGAGGCAGTGAAACCCACCACAACACAAGCCTAACTCTGGGCCCTTCATACTGCACACAACCAGCCTTTACTGTGACATTAGTCCTGCTGGAGCCAGGAACCCACTCCATAGGGAGCAGCAGGTGTCAGTCTTGGGTGCTCCTCCTGTGCCTGAGGCATTATCTGTCAGGCTCTTGGGCTAGCTCTTACATGCTGTCTTCATATAGAGAAAGTGTCACACAAACCTTTCCCTTATCATCATCCTTCAGTGCTTTTTTCTCTTTCATTTTCTCTTGGTAGGTCTTGTAGTTCACATGTTCCTTTTTGGGGGGCTGCAATAATAATAATAATTTTCAAATAGGTTCAAAAAATATTCACACACTTGCATGGACAATATTTTTCAGGTGGTGCTAGGGAAACATTATAAATGGTTTATTTCCTTTTGGGTGAGAAGAAGGGATGTAAGGCAGACCCATAGAGACCATGTATTTCTTGGTGGAGACAGTAGAGAGGGATGTTTATGCTCTGTATCAATCCTACAAGTTTTCCACATACACACTGAGCTGGAAAGAATAACCCATACCCCTCCCCACCCCCCGAAAAAGACCTACAAAAATTTTTTTTTTCTTTTACATTACTCATGATAAATAAAACTGATTTTTTTTCCTCCATCTTTAACTCACTGGGAGAGCGAAGCTTTAAAAAGCAAGCCCCTGCCTCCAAAAATTTAGTTTTGAATGGCCTGATTAAAAATCAGTAAATATTGTTTTCCACCCCCATCAGTCTTATTTCATCTATACAACTTCTATGATAACACAACCACACTAATTTTCCAAATGTTCACAGAAACTAGACAAGACTGAATAGAAAATGTAAAAGTAAGGATGAAGTGGGAGGAGGACCAGGGTGGGGGATCCTGTGTTTTAAAAAAGCAGTGCCACACCCTCACCAATATTTTTTACTGCTTTCCTGCACTGTAACAGCTGGGTGACCGTTCAGCACTAACCAAGTGACAATTACCTTGGCTCCCAGCATGATAGCACGCTCCTGTTCCCATGCACGTTGTTCCTGCTTCTTGTAGCCAGTGATTCCAAACTTGTGCACTTCCAGACGAGCCTAGAACATTACAGAAAATTGCCAGAATTTTGTAATTTGTCCAGCCCGTTGTAAAATAACAGTTGACACACCACAACAAAGTCATACTCCCAAAGAAACCCTGGCTAATACCTTAACTCAGGGTGCTAGAACACAAAACTGAGTGAGTTTGGAGCTATACTGCAGAACAGTTATCCACTGCCCGTCTTATCTCTGGATGGTGAGGACTGCCAGGGGGACAATTTTGAATTCTCCTAATTTCACAGAAAACAACACATGGAACAGGCCTCTTCTGTATAAAAATGAATCATGCTGTGCTGCACAAAGAACAACGAAACCTGCTACCCACAGCACCCAGTGTTACAGAGTGTCTTCGTTCCTTGGCTGCAGAGCACTTAACCAGGGAGAAACATGGATGGACAGGTGGTGAAGTGGTTGGACTACACATATACCTAGAATTGACACTATACAATAATATCCTGACAAAACCATTGGTGAATTTACAATCTTTTTAAAGGCAGTGGTTAAATCCCCACTGTTCTCTGCAGTATGGAGCTCCACGCAGAATCTCCAGTGGGAGACTTCACTGGATCACAGCACATCCCTGAGCAGAGGTCAGGCACATAAAACAAAGTGCACAGATCTCTAAATGAATCAGTATCTAAGGGTGCCAATGCTACTTGCACTCATATAAGAACAGATAAGAACAAAAAGACAAACAGGAAAAAAAAGTCATCTGCTGTTTCCAAAATGGATGCCAATACGCTTTTTTTTTCCCCTCCCACATGAGATCAGAAATCCAAGATTACCACCGTTGGCCTGAAAGAGCTATGCTATACATTTCAGGTACTCACACAGCTTTACACAGCTAACGCACAGTGACCCTCCTCAAATTCTCACTGAAGATCAAAAAGAAAGGCCACAGAGTTCTAACGTACCTCTCTTCACACAGAGCAATTGACAACAGCCAGCATGCTCCTCCTTTGGCATGGCACACAGACAACATTACCCATTAGGAAATCCTCACCTAAAGGGGATAACCTTTTCTGGAAGCGTTTCCCATCAGTTCCACCATACCTTTCCCAAGGATATAAAAACACACACCTGCACACTAAAATAATGAGATTAGATAGGTCCTGTTGACTTACTTTTTCAAAGTTAAATTCTTGCTTGTTCGCATTTTTCTCTTGATCTGCTATTTTGGTCTATAAACAAAATGAAACACTTCAAATTAATATAACAAGTAACACCAGTTGAAATGTGATAGTTGTGATAGTTTTTTTGGAAAGCAGTGAAATATAAAGTGAGTTATCAGGAAGAGTATACAGCTTTCCAGCAGTGTGCTTTTCTAGCTTTACTACCTGGATTTATTAAAAGAGGCAGACTCAATGGCATATTTAATATGTAGATATTATGGGGTCTTACTGGAACAACCTTGCACAGATTATAGGGTACCATTATAGTACAGTGCATATAGCTTTGTCCTGCATTTTCTTGCCTGGATCATCTTCTAACATTAACAAAGAGTTTCATAATTCAGAAAGATATTAATAGCTACAATTAATGTTTATACCTTCAAGTATAAATTACATTGTTTATGAGAAAAACTGCCACACATGAGCTAAGCAGCACAGATATTTCCATGTCCAAATGAGTACCAAACTGCTAATGCAGGAGAGGAGGTGAACTTTAAGTCACTTTGTTTGAGTCAGAGTGCAGTGACAATAGCACACATACCAATAGCTGGTGGCAACACGCACAACAAGCTTAATTCGTAACTGCATGGACATGTATCAGTGCACATATCCATCTTAATTAAAACAAGAGAAACAGGTCCAAAGGAAGCACTGTCAGCAAACAGCAGACCCCACTTCACACTGTTTAAAGAAACTACTTGCTCAAAGTGAGATGAACAAAAAGTACACCTTTTCTACTCCGTGATTTACACAGAGACTTCCCATCAGCAGTTCTCAGTTTGGAGGGGAACTCTCCAGGGAGGACAGGTTGTATCTTAGGACAAAAAAGAAGTGTAAAATCTTGAGGGAGAGCTCCACACCTGCTTGCTACAGGAGCACCGCACATGGGACACTTCAGAGTAGTAACAAATCTCCCAGGGTTATTTTAGTTTGTGTGCAACTCCTGATTTCAGGGAGGATGTGCTGAACCACTTCTCTGAGCAGATGCTCTGCCTGCTCCCAAGCGTGCTGATGCAGGCAGAAAGCACTGGCAGGGAAACTGTGCTCTGTTCAAGAGTAGCATCCCCTTACCTTTCCCTGTTTACTCTCAAGGACACTCTATTCCCTCTGAGGAAGCAGGAGTAATTAATGTGTATTTAAACTGAACCTGAATGCTTTTAACGCATTGCTTATTCACATCTCCAGGATGTTAAGTCACGTTGAGTCACAGATTCAGGTCCCAGGGTTACATCAGGGCTTCCCTCTGCATCCACCAGAGCCAAATCCAAACTTGTCTCAACTCTACAAAAGCGTCTATATAAAAATTGCCCATTTTGATCAGAAAAAAAAGGGTTATTTTCAGACCATTTTAATAACAAGCCTAACACCAGTCTTTTCGTGCAGAAAAACTTAAGTCATAAAGCACATGAGAAAATAAAAATCTACAGCCATTTTTAGAGTAAAACAAGCTGGAAAAAGAATAAAAAATTATGGATTCAACCAATTGCTTGGTCAGTCTGTTGACTTGCCCAATTCCAAGCACTCAAACCCCAGATAGCAGTAAGTCTCCCTGAATTCAAGACAGACATGTGTTGGCCCATCAGAGCTTATTTTAGAATTGGGCTTCTGATGTTATGGCCATAAACACAACTCAAAGGAAACAAACAGAGAACCTCTAGGATCTGGAGACTAACCAGCTAGCAAGGGACCCTCTGCTCAGCATGGAAGGCAGCTCTGCTTGCAGACAAGCCTAATGCGGGCCTCCCTGTTGAGGCAACTCGGCTACAGTTTTTGGCAGCACACGGGAATTTAGCACCTACAAACCAAACCAGAGGACTGAGATCTAACGCTGCCATGCCTTCCCCCATCGACCACCCAACACTGGTCCTCCAACATGCACATTACTTGTGAGCAGCCAAGTGCTTCTGTGATGCCAGAGAAGAGAAGGAAGCTTTAGCACCTCACATCCACACCTATTCACAAGAACAGAGCAGCACACAAAATGCTGAGACAGAGAAGTAGCCAAGAGGCTTTGGTTTCTATTTCATTCACTTCTTGCTGTACCGGCAGTCCTATCTGCAGACCAACTTATGTTGTTGGGATACACCTGTTTCAAATACAGGATATTAATCCAGAGATCTTCCGAAACTGGAAAAAGAGTCTTCAAGTGCTGCCCCCACCCTGCCAGCAGCTCTGTCGGGAATCTGGAAGAGGGGATGCCACCAAAAGGAGCACACAGTTTGCCGAAGGATCCTGGATTCACAGGCAGCTGTATCAGCAAAAGGGAAGAAACTAGGCACGGGCGGGGGGGGGAATTAGGGACGGTATCTCACAACGTATGGCGGCAGGCTGTGGAGACAGCAAAAATAAACCCCCAAAAAACTAATCGTGCAGAGGGTTTTGATTGTTTTTAACTGTCACCAGGAAGGGGCATCCCATCCCAGCACCTGCTCAGCACAGAATGG
>NW_010135174.1:0-15902 GCF_000699245.1 Pterocles gutturalis
CATAAATCACTCGGGAGCGCTCGCTTTTCTGCCCCTGGTCTGGCGGTTGTGCCTGATCCTAGCTGGGGGTTTGTTTTTCTGGGATATGAAAAATTTACGGGAATAGTGTTCTTTATTAACAGCGCTGTGGTACGGCTCTGGTGAGGTTTGGAGTATGCATTTCTTTGAACTGTGTAAGGACAAGGGTGGAAATATGGAATCTCTGCCGACTTCGGCTGCGCAACTGACTTTAATGGCAGTGGCACATCAGTCTGTGCGGGGGGAGTTGTGTCCTCATGGTCCTTAAAAACAGAAATGTATTTCTGAATGAAACCATGAAGGACAGGGTGCCTGAGTTGGGTGAAAATCATGGCAAAAGGATAAGATCTGCAGTTTGTTGCTTCTCTTTTTCCTTGCCTCCTGTTTTGCACTTGGAATTCTATTGTTCCTGGTGTTTTAAGCTTTTTTTGTGGTTGGTGAGTGTGGAAAGGTGTGGATTCTGCTATGCATATTGTCATCGATTTACAGTTTGCTTTTCTAAAGCTGTTCTAGTAACAGCTGGATTGCAACCTTGACCCTGAGAGAATAAAAACATGCAGCAGTGTTACAAAGGAGACTGGGATTCATTAGACTCCTTAACTCTCAGGCCCTGATTCTGCAGATATTTAAACACATACAGTTTCGCATGCCTGAGTTACCCACCGAGTTCTGTGTGATTACTGCTTAATATCAAAGCTGTTTACAGGATTGCCAAATCTGGTTGAAATTAGATTCTTTTTAGTTTTCAGTCTATAGTGAAAACTTTATTTGACCATTTGTATTTCTCAGGGTTCTTACTTAGGTAAAGCACTGTTGAAAAAGACTCTGGCATCCATCCTGTAAAAACCTAGACAGAGATTTGTCAGTGAGTCTGAAAATACTCCATAGTGTATTTGCAGTGTGTTAAGTATGGCGTAAATTACGTGCGAAGTCAAAATCTCTTAACGTGTAAGCAAAACTACAAGTTGCAGTTCTCCTGACTAACACTGAAAATATCTGTTTTGTGTATGTGTGAAGTAAAAAAGAATCCAGGACTTATCTCTTCTCCTTTCCCAAGTGTAAATGGTTGAAATAAATTTTATCCATTATTTGATAAGGGAATAGTTATCAGGTAAGTATTTATATCTCTAGATCCATGATATATATGATGTACCAGTCAAAAGGATTGTATTTTTTTCCTGGAAAGTTAGTCTTGGTCAATGAAATAGCTTTTTGCAGCCTTAGTGCAGTGTTCCAGACTGCTCAGTACACCTTTTAATGAAAGTCTGTGTGGTAGGTACCAAAACTCACTTTCTGGAAAGTTTATTTTGGCTGCTTGAAAATGACCCTCATTCACTCTTTTTGGAGGTGTGCTAGGACTAACATTCTGTTTCCTTTCATGTATAAATCGAGTCATTATAAAATCCACAGGGAAAACATAAATTCGTAGGGCTGAAATTAAATCATTGGCCTCACGCAGCAAGAACTGAAAATACAAAAGCTTTGTACCTTTCCAGACGCAGGACTCGGTCCTGCAAACCTGGGCACATGAATGGCTTCATCCATGTAAGTCATTAATGTAGAAATTGGTGGAACTTGTCATCGGAATTCTAATACTCGTGTGCTTGTGTTGTTGAAGAATGAGATCCCAGAGAGGGAATTTATAAAGTTTTAACTTACGCTACTCTAAAACAGCACGTGCATATGATCCTCAGTATTCTGCTTGTTTATAGATTTACTGACATCTGTGCTGTTAGTTGTTGAATTTGTTAAAAGAAATCTGGATATTTGTAATATTTTTCTGTCAGTGGTTAACATTGTTTAGGTGTTAAGAATACAGGACCGTGAACAGGAGTGTATTTTATGCAGTTGTAAGGAATGGTGTTCAAAGTACAGTCTCCCACTGAATTTATGATAAATGTATAGGAATGCTGGAGAAGAAGCTAATGGAAAGCGCAGGGACAGTTTTGAACAAATAGTTTATCAAGAAGATGATTTATAGAGTTGGAATTTAAGGCAGATTTGTCATTATGTAAAACTTTATGATGTGATTATTTAGTATCTATAGTTAATGCAGTGGCAGTGCTTCATAGCACACTAAGTGTATGCAGGATTTTATATTCTAAATCAAGGCAAAAATGACCTTTTTTTTTAAAGAGTAATTCCTAGTTGCAGTGGTGGTAGGTTATATTGGGATATTCTGTGCTCCAGCATGAGTTTATTTTGAGGACATGATAGTGACTTCATGCCCTAGTCTTTGAAATTCAGGCTTAAAGTTTGAAAGGTGTGGATTTGGAATGTCCATGTGTCTTCCTTATGTATAATGAAAAATGAAATTAAATTTCAACAGCCAAAGCCAAAATTGATTTATTAAAGCAGAGGTACAACTGGATTATTATTTGAGGTAGGACTGGTAAATTCCCTGAAACATCAAAAAGGGCTGGGGGGGAGAAAGGAAGCTCTAGCACTGAAAACTTGTCAGGACTACTTGGAATAACTGTTGAGTATTTTGGTTTGTATACAGTAGGTCTGCTTCTTCCCTCTGAGAAGACATTTTTGTGTTACTTTACTGAATAGTTCTAAAGCTGGTTTAGCTGTCTGCTGGGAATACGTGTATAACGAAGAACCTACATCGTGCTTCTTTGCACAATGCGATTCATAATTCACAGTTATCTTCAGGTTGCCTTTGGTAATAAAAGGCAAACCTGTGTGTTCAGCTGTATGCTTGCGTGTTGATAAAGTTGGACTTGTATTCTGAATATGAGTTTTAA
Source organism: Pterocles gutturalis (assembly GCF_000699245.1). NCBI lineage: Eukaryota > Metazoa > Chordata > Aves > Pterocliformes > Pteroclidae > Pterocles > Pterocles gutturalis. The sequence continues at coordinate 2,769 of NW_010135174.1, forward strand.
ACAAACAACAGTAAATTTTTTATGTTGGATTGCCCACTTCTTATTGTTCTATGTTGTTACTGTATATATATATACACACATATATAGGCCTGGGAAAAAACTACTGAACATGCAGTTTCTGGATATAATGATGTTAGTATCTTAACGTGTGTTGCTCTCATGATATCTCAAATCACTCAAAAGTGATTTTCATACTTGAGCTCAGGGCTTTCTTTGCATTCCCATATGGTGGCAAATCCACTTGAACCCCATGAGGCAGACTGACTAGGATAATAAGGAATGTGCTAGAATCTTTTATTTGCGATTTTTTTTTCTGTCTGTGGTCTAACTAGAATTTTTAAAATTAAAGCCATGATTTATACAACTTTGAGAGCTTGTCCCACTGATATGAAAGGGGAAGAAGAATCTCAGGTGAAGTACAGATATGTTTTCGTTTTGCTCAGCATCAAGTCTGATTGAGTGATAAATAAAATGAACGTTCTTTACTTTTTGTGCCAGAGCAGCCACGCTCAATTATTCTATGAGGTTTCTGCAGAGTAGGGCATTCACTTAGAGCCCCTCTTACTTTTGGCAGATGTCCTTTTGTTTGATCAAGTCTTGCATTTAGCAAAATTTAGATCTGATAAAACTGGAGATCTGTCCAAACCACATGGCAGGTTTCCAGTGTTTTTCATTCATAGATCTACTGTTTGCTTTTTCCTTCATGGTGCATTGTAACAGACTGTTGTATGTAGGTACGGTGAGTTTGACAAATGCTCTGTCTGTGCAAGTTCAATAGGAGGTGAATCTTAGGCTTGGTTTTAAGCAGTTCTTTTGAAAGTTTTATGCATTACGCAAACTAGAAATACTTCTAACTGATGAAGTGGAGATGTTAAGAACTACGGGACAAATAAACATGAATGAAAATATTTCTTCCACCTGTGATGAGCAGGAATTGGACATTAAAGTGGTAAGTGTAGGATGGCTGTATACGAGGTATGCTGACTTCCAGATGTTTGCTCCCTGAGGACTTGCAATGTAAGGCACCAGAATTAATGCCAGTTCAGTATTTGTAACAGGTACCTGTAGCTATGACAGATAGAAGCAAACTTGAAATACAGTGTGTAAGAAAACTAATGCAGTATTGCACTGGTTGAAATTTTGTAGGTGGTGACAGTGGATTGGATGGGTTAGGAGGACCAGGAGTACAGCTTGGAAGCCCTGACAAGAAAAAGCGCAAAGCCAATACACAGGTAATTCCCTTTAGTTCTTTTTATTTCTTAATAAATAGTGCACTCGGATGTTGTTTGCTGGTATGACTGTCTCGCATTGTTCAGAATATCAGTCTACCCTCACAAATAGCAGTTATGTACGAAATATTTCAGTTGTACTGTGAAGTTGAATTGTCATAATACTAGTTATTCTCATGGAAGTTATTTTAATCTCTGTAGGTTGCCAAAGATCTATAAAGAGAGGAGCACAGTGAGGCTGCAACAACTTGTATGTTACCATACGGATTTGATTCTGAGACAGACTTTCTTTTAGTGACTTTGTAGCCATTGGTAGGAATGTGTACAGCATGAGTAGTTGCCATGAGACTGCTTTTCTTCTTCCTTTTATTCCTATATGTGTAGGTTTGTGGCTTAATGAATCAGTACAGTTTGTTAATGCTTTGACCAAACTCTTGGCATATTCCCCAAGTGATTTTGAAGCAAAAGCTGTAAGGCAGGTTCGGCTCCTTTCCAGTGAAACCCTGCAATTTGGCATTTCTATACAGTTTCTGTTTCCAGAAAAGGAAGCCTGAATACAAAACAGCTAAAGCAATTAGATATCTATAGTGCAGAATTTTGCTTTGTGTGATCATTCAGCTTTGAGTGAGAGGATCTGTTAATTTGGTACTGCCTAGTGAGAGTAATTTTATTTATGTAGGTCAGACAATCACTTGCTGCTAGGCCTATCCAGATTCCATGGAGATGTGGATCTGTTTTCTTAATTTTTGTTTTGTTTTAAAGTAGTCATGGTGAAACCTGCTCTGAGAAATATTCAGTTAATTTAAGGGCTTCAGACCTCTTTTTTGGCAGAGCTTTCCTCGTATTCTGGAATGATGATAACTGTAGAGGGCTTGCAGATGAATTTCCTCTCTTTCCTGACCAGGTTCAAAATTTGCAGCATAGCAGAATTTTTTGGGGGAGAAAGAATTGTTCAGTCTTAGTTTATTACTGTTTAGGAGGATATGCTTTCTGTGAGCACAGTTAACGTGAGGGTGAACCAGCTAGATGCTCCCCACAGGCTAGTCTAGAATGAAATTCAATTGTATAGCCACTCCGATGACATTTAAACAGCCTCTGGGCTCCATTAAACACTTGATTATGCTCTGTAACCAGAATTCCTTGTATTTTATACCTACTGACCATGCTGTGCAGACTGTCCACAATCACTGAATGCTCATAAGGGACAGCTCTGTTTGGTACACAAAATATAGAAAGTTGCTATTTGCAGATTCCTATATTCTACAGGTCTTTTCTAGGGCTATAGTAACATTAGGTTTGTATATCCTTATAGAAGTGGGGTGTCCTAAGAGATGTATATTCAGTAAAACGAACTCAAAGTGAAACTAAGAAAATGCTTCAACTCTGCTCTTCAACATTTGGAAATATTTTGTGCATGTGTCTAAGCAATACATGACCTTCTGTAGTATTACTTTTCTTATGTAAAAGATTAAGAAATAGAAGTCATACATCAAGTAGTGTTTTCAGAAGCATGGTTGTGCAACTGCACAATTTTTAAAACAATGAGATTACTATAAATCACCATGTTATCTGGAGCCCAAATGCCTCTCTTGCCTCTGTGCTGAAATTTCAGACAGCCTGGCAGGGTACAGTGGGCGAGCTTTACGCAACAGCTGAACAGTTCTTTTAGCAGTAGTGCTGATAATCCAGGACCTTTGTGGTTGGTCTGTCTTGCAGGGAAATACTAAAACTAATTTAAATATTGTATTTAAAATATTTTTAGGGGTCATCATTTCCTCCTCCATCTGAATATGCTCCACCGCCGAATCCAAGCTCTGACCACCTTGTAGCTGCAAATCCATTTGATGACAACTATAACACTGTGTCTTATAAACCACTTCCTTCAGGAAATCCGTATTTTAGTAATCCTGGTTATCCTGGCTTTGGAGGCTATAACACTTTCAGAATGCCACCTCACATGCTGCCCAGAGTATCCTCACCATATGGTGGTTCTTACTCCCTCAGAAACCAACCACATCCCCTTCCTCAAAACCCTGTGGGAATGGGTTTTAGTCGACCCCACTCCTTCGGCTTTGGTCCACATGATAACCCAGGTTTTGGGAATCAACCACCTTATAGCAGTGGTCAGATAAATCAAAATGTCAATATGCCTGGTCAGCATTTTAGACCAAATCCTAGTGAGAACTTTGGCCATTCTGGTCAGATACCTCACCCTGACGTGCCATCTAGCTTTGGTCCTGGAAACAATCCAAATTTCCCAAATTCTCAGCTAGAGTCAAACCATTCTTTTGTTTCTCCACCAAACACGTACAACCAGACTAAATCGTCAGCACAAAAACAAGACTTTAGTCAAGGTGCAAGCAAAGCATCCAGCCAGAACACTGCTGCTCATCAGCATCATCACAGAACAGAGGACATTGTGAGTCAAGGTAACAGTGACCTAAAAAGTGTTACTCGAACCAGTGTGGCAAATCAGGATAATAGCCATTCTAATAGTGCTGATAACACTAACACTGGTCATTCAAATGGGACTCAGAGTAAGTCCCGCCAGCCTCGAGGCACTGCTGAAGGATGCAACGCTGAAAAGAGCAGCAAAACACCCCTTCATCCCAGTCGTCATGGTCACTCATCCTCTGAACCTGTGTATCCATGTGGAATTTGTACACATGAGGTTAATGATGACCAGGATGCCATCTTGTGTGAAGCCTCTTGTCAAAAATGGTTTCATCGGATCTGTACAGGCATGACTGAGTCAGCTTACGGCCTTCTTACCGCAGAAGCATCAGCAGTGTGGGGCTGTGATACCTGTATGGCTGACAAAGATGTCCAGTTAATGCGTACAAGAGAGACTGCAGGACCGCCTGCATTGAATACGGATGGCTAACAACGGGAATTGGTGGTCGTGGTTGAAATACTTGCTATGAGGATTTGGTTACAAATTGGGTACTTCACTTTCTGCAGACAATCAGTTGTGTTTGGTTGCTGTCATCTTTTTTCTCCTAATCTGTTTTCATTCATAAACTTCCGTCTTGGCTTTTGTACTCTTAGTTTTATGTGCGCAAATGTTTTACAGGATGGAATGTTTTTTGTTTGTGATTAAGCTGTAAAACATAACTGTCAACTGATCAGAAGTAGGATGTGCATTGACAATTTTATTGAAGGCAAAAATGTGCCTGTATGAATAGCCCCTAATTTGCTAGTGTTGACATGTTAACTAACACTAGCATTTAGTGCTCGGTTTTAATGGTGCTATATTTGCAAGTACTCTTTTTTTTTTTTTTTTTTTTTTTTTTTGGGTGAATGTCCATTGCTGATGTTATCCTTTCTTTCAATATAGTGGAGATGACATGGAGGAATGTGCAGTACTAGTAGTTTTTATTTTAGGGCAAATGGAGAGGATTTCATATGTGCTTTTTCCTATTTTTGAAGTAAGGCGTTAACATACTGTTCAAAAATCAATGACTTAATTCTTAGTAACACAGTGAAGCATTCTAACTCTTACTCTTTCTGCCTGAAAAGGAAATAATCTCTTTTAACTTCTCATTAAATACTTGCTCGCTGAGGACTTTTGCTAGGTCTTGCAGTATGTAGAAATAGCTACAAAATATTATTAATTGGAAAAAGAACATACCAGGTTTATGAAGTCCAGTGCTTTAAATCTAGAAAATACCAAAACTAGGGTTGGATATGTAACCTTAATTCATGTATCCTAAGCACATACATTAGGATACAGTCTCTGCATCTGCCACGGTTGTGCAATCATGCACCTCTCTCTCATCCTTTCTCATCGGTGGTTCTGGTCTCTCGCCTCAGTGCTGCCTGAGAATGGTCAATGAACTGGGGCAGGGAAAGCCTTGCCCATCTTCTAGGACTTTCAACTAGAGCCTGCTCAGTTGTCCTGAGCTTACACAGTCCCCTTGGCATGAAGGAGGGTCCCAGGCAATGGAGTGTGCTCAGCACAGGCTCTGAACAGCAAGATAATTTGACCAGCAAAGTCTGAAAACTGAATTCCCACCACTGCCTCAGCCAGTCCTGCAGCAAGAGTGTGGGAAACCCAGGGTGAAGAAAAATACAGCTTTCACATCAGGTGAGGTTAGCTCACATCAGGAGCGAGTAATCAGCAGTTTAGTTTCTTTGCCAAACTTGGTATCCTACTGACAAGTATGAATGGCACTAGAGTTTCATGTGTGATGCTAAAAATTCTATTTTAATATGAGTAATTTCATCTTATTCTTGATCTCAAAAATAATCCCTCCCCTTCTTTTTTTTAATGTGGGGAAACATCTAGCCTTGAAGATTTCAGCCTTAGCACTGTGATAAAGTTGCAAATGCAACTGAAAGCGAGTGTTTCTGTAGAGAGGAGTGTTGTTTTAACTTAATAAAAAGTGGCACTACAGTAACTGCTTGTAGTACTCGCCACTGTGCTGGAAGCTCCTGTTTTTTAAATAATTGGCAATTAAATCATATGTCAAGCATTACGTGTACTAGTCACATTCCTTAATCTGATAAAGTGGTCAGGGCTGTGGTGATGAGTGATGTAGGAGCTTATCCAGAATACAGTCATCTATATAAAGATGTAGTTTTTATGGTAAGCCCTGCTCAGGAGTGGAAAGTAAGGTCTGTTTGCTGGTTCGCCGTTGTGCTTGATTTTAAGTGGGCTCTACTGTGGTACTTTCCTGGAAGATACCGTGCAGGTCTGCATGATTGTCCTTGTTTTATTTTGAAAGTGATAAGCTTTATGTACTCTTTCACTGGAGAAGTGCAGTATTGCCTTCCTTTTGTTGTCTTGCCTCTCATCGGGAAAAAGGAAATAATGTCTGAAGTGTGAATGACACCATTCATATCTTGAGGATTTCCTGTATGGAGATGTAAAGAAACTGTAAGGCAGATCCAGGGCTTCTGTTTTCATCACTATTTGCTTCATTTAGTACAGAGACTAAACTTAATCGTGTTTTGTTAGAAGTGTGATATTTAAAAACAAACAACAAAAAAACCAACCAAACAACAACCTGTGTTAGAGAGCTGTATTCTTCAGTAATTTCCCTGATGACTGACCGACTGTTAGAATTTGCTTTTGGTATCTAAAGTAGAAATTAAACCAAACCTTGTTTAGATCGATTTGTTCCTCTGGGGATCAGTTTAATCTCTGCAACAATTTGCACTGTGAAAGTGGAGCTGGTTCAGACTTACAGCAATGTAAATGAAATAAAAAAATTTTGCTCAGTGAAAATTCAACAAAAGCTCCAATGATGATACTGTTACCCAAGTGTGCTGTTCACAATTCCTTTCCCACTCCCACACCCCATTCCTGTTGTGAGAAGATGTTTGCAGCATTTGTTATCAAAAGTCCAGTTAATGTTTTAATATATTGGAGCAGACATTGTATTTAAAATAGCCATATATTTCTTAATCTCTTCCTCAACCCTACATGAAGTTAGGCAAGTGTCTTCTATATTATCTAGCAAGACATTAGAATTTCAATATAGTGTTATTAAAACCTAAAATCAATGGAGTATCATTTTATAAGGCCTTAAATTGTGTATTTGTGAAACTTATTCTAACAATTTATTTCAGTTTTTCTAAACTGGTACTATGTTGGGTTTGTAACCCAGTAAATTTTCACTGTTTATTAACCTACAAATTCAAGGCATTAGGAAATGCCAATTATAAAGTATCAAATAAAAACAAATGAACTTGTCCTACTGATCCGCTCTTGGCATTCATGGACTCTGAGAGAGGGTTATACTTTTGTTTTTCTCTGCATGTATTGACTAGTAGTAGTTCAAGTATGCACAGGAAAAACAACAGTCATGTTTTGTTAGTAAGGTACTAGGAAAATGTCAGCTGGTTAGAATTAGAGATTAGTTATAGAAGGGTGGGTGGGAGGGGAGGGCTGATTAGAATAGCTGAGGGTTTTGTAATACTCTACATGAAACAATTTGTATTGAACTATCGTGTGCTTCTTTCATTACTAGTGATTTAGACCGTACTGGCGCAGCACACCAAAAATATTGCAAAGATTTTGTAAATCTTACAAACCTTAACATTTCAGTGGGAGATGCCTGTGTCCTTTCTAAATAGCTCCTTGTCGTGGTCAGAAACGCAGCCTGTATTGCCCAAAACGTTCTCCACTCCTCCGGCTGAAATAAATAGGTGTAAACTGGATTGAACTGTCCTTAATACTTGGGTTTTTTGCCAGTTTTAAATGAGAAAAATATGTAATTTGCTCTTTAAAATACTTGTTTTATTGATGTCAGGGTAAGTGACAGTGCTGCATATAGGCTAGAGGGCAAGTATCAAAAATCCTGTTTTTAGCTGTTTTACTGATCCCTTCAACTTGGGAGAAGCAGGTTAGCTGTGCCTCAGTCTCTGCTTTCAGAAGGTCAGACTGACGCTTACTTCCTGAGGGTGTTTAGAGACCTAAATTATTATTTGAGATCATCAGTCCAAAGGAACAAGAGAAAAGTAATAAAGTTTGCACTATTTAAAACAAAAATATTAATTTGGGGGCTGCTCAAAGAAGAACATACCTTGTGACCTCTAAAGTTTTCATCTAAGAGCCAGTTTTGTAATCACATTTTTCAGGCTTAACTTCAAGCATGTGAGAGTTCAATGAAGTCAGTGGAACTGCGTGCACGCTGTCAAGAACGTTTGAAAGTGTTTGCAGTTTGGGGCTATGGTATTTGCAAGTGAAATGGTTTTTATGGTTTGAGATTTTTACAAAATCAATGGTGTTCAAATGTAGCACCTTTTTAACATTTGTCTCTCTTCCAATTTAATATGTTAATACATCTGCATTAAATATATCCCTTTCGGTTTATAACTAAGCATTGCCTGGCAGTAAAAGTATTGGTGTAACATTTTTAAAAAAGGAAGTCATGCTTCTTCTCATGTTGTATGTGACTTAAACGACTGTTTCATATTAAAACTAATCTTTCCTTATGTACTGCTTAAATATACCTGTTCTGGGATATCAGTTCAGTACTTTTTATACAATCTTGAATGTGTTCCACATTGGTGACATGTATTTTTGCAACAACTTTTTTGTTTCAATTTTAAATTAGAGCATGTCTGAAGTAATACATGCATTAGTGCTGTGGTGTGTGGCAAAGTTAATGTATGTAATTCAAATTGGAAAAAAGTTTCCAGGCTTTGTCCAACATTAACCCTGTGGCCAGGGATTAAATTACTATGTAATACAAATTATTCCTATCACGATGTGTTTTAAGCTACTCTATGAAGTATGTGAAACATTATTGTTTATGGGTTGGTAGCTGATGTGGTATCTTGCACAGAAGGAGGTATGACACATGGTAGCAATTCATGGTAATTAAAATTGACCTTTCAGAACACGCAGCGCTTATGTGCATTGTCATCTTGTTGCCATAACTGTTAGTATGAATTTCTTAATACTATCCACTGACAAATGGGTGAACATTTGGTAATAAGCTCATGGGTGTGAAAGCGTTGCTCTAACACTTTCTTGGTTTACAAAACATGTACTTTTTTATCTATTGGATGTAATTAGATATATGCAGGAGGATGTAGAACTGGATGTATTTTAAAGGTACTCAGCAATTACTAAGTTTTGTGTGAAGCTTGCTATATCAGAATAGACTCTTCCTTAAAATTGGAAAATTAAGTGTACTTAGCAGAACTCTTAAGGCAATAGAACTGTCCTATACTATGAGTTACGCACATTCACTTCTTTGTATGGAACTCCTCTGATTTCTTGTTGGCTGATGCTTTATATGGAAATAAAGGGTCACTTTAGTGCCCTAGTGTTGTGTGTCATCAGTTCTGAGGTAATTTAATTCTGAATGGTGTTCAGCCCCTTAGAGGTGCTACCTCTAGCTTAAACTATGTGATGTCACGCTTAGTTCCCTGGTTCAGAAATGGCTTATCCCAGCGTCGTAGGGAATATCTATCTTTGTCTTGTTTGTCATACATGATTAATTTTTGTTTTCATGTTCAAACAAACTGTCTCAAAGTAATTTTTTTATCCAACCTCACCTTTTTACTTGGAGGTTTTTGCACTGTAATTCAGGAATTGCTGTACTGGAGGCAGTTTGGGATTGGAGTCATGAGCAATGTTGTGTCTATTCCCAGACACTCCCCTCATCTTCTAAAGGGTGGTCTAAATCTGAACTTCGGTGTATTCCATATGCCCTGAAGGAGGGCAAGCTTTTAATATATTTCTTTTTTCCTTTTTTTTTTTTTTTTTGCTTTCTTTATATTTTTCTCTGAAATGTGAAATAATACGGAGTTGTTGAGGGTTTTTTACTTAAAAGTTAGTCTCTCCTCCAAGCTTTTGTATATGGCCTTTAGAGCAGACACTGTGTTCTTTAGGGCCTTCTGACTTGGAATTTTTTTCTCCACATTCTTATTTCAGTGTTAAAGATGAGTTGAAAAAGGCAAGTTACCAATCTACTGCCATTCAAGCAGTGCAAAATATAAGTTGGTTAATATTGTTGACAGTTTATTTTTTTTGTTAATGATGATGTGATATTTTACCTTTTAGAAGAACATATATCAGAATCTGATACAAGCGTTCTTGGAAAATGTATATGGTAGACTTTGTCCAGCATTGTATGTAACTGTTGCTTTCTGTTGTCTGGTTTCAGTTTCTTTTAAAATAAATATAACTTTTGCGGGGAAGTTGCCTGTTGATTGATGAAGATGATGTAATGCCTAGATCAACTGTGCTAATGTTTTGCCTGTGAGAATGCATTCGGATTAGGCATAATCCTGCAAGAAACAGTATGAGGCTGTATTGATCAGAAATTACAGCTTCTGCCTCTTTTGGAGAGGTCCGCTGTTCTGTAAAGGCGTTAATCTGAAGTAACCTCAAAGCAGATTAGAAGAGGCCTTGCACCATAAGCCCCGTTTCTTTCTTATAGGATGGGAGGAAGTACTCAGGCACCATTTGGCTGAATAGACTTTTTCTTTTTTTTTTTTTTTAGATCTTGGGAAGAGATTATGCAAATAATTATTTATTCTAATTTATAGATTTATTACTGAGCTATTCCTCTTTGTTGAAATGCCAGAACTAACACATATCAAATCAGTACCTTACCAATAATCTTTAAAAGCAAATGATACAGGTGGTCCCAAGCCATACATGCAAACCAGTTCATTGGAATAAACAGCATCTCGTAAAGTGTTCCTGCTCTTCTTGAAAAAATATGGAGGGATGAGAGAAATGAGAATTTAGAAAGGAGGAGAAAAAAAATTATTTATTAAATTAAAGATAGGAAAATGTCAACTATTTAAAGGACTTTTCTCCTCCATATGTTAAAGCCTCTGAAGTCACTAGACGTGAAATAACCCCTGGAAGAGGTGTATATATGTATTGTCAACTGGAAGGTCCAGAGTATTAGTAATGTTATTAAGATTTGACTGGAATATAAATCTCCATCCTTCATAGCACAGGAGATGAGAATTTAAGAATAGTTTTACAGGGAAAATTTTATCCCCTTTCACTACAAGGTTTCTTGCACGTTTGACTGATAAGTTGGTGCCAACAGAAGAAAGATCCTGAATGGACCTCTGTTTTGGTTTATTTAGCAAAAGTGTCATAGTGAGAGCTCAGTGATTTGTAATCTAGCAATGTGGAATGTGTATGGCAGAAGATACACATCCGCACAAGACTTTAAAGTTTGATCCAAGACCTTATTCAGTCCCTTTAGTGTCTTTTAGCAGCTAAATCTGCTAAGTCTAAATCTGCCACTTTGACTTAAAAATGTGTTAGTGACATTTAGTGTGTCTCCCATGAGTGAAAGACACAGCTTTGCATTGGAGATGTATCTGACTTCTTTGTTAATGCATTGGAGCTGGGTTGTGTACCTTGAGAACACCAAATACAGGTAACCCTAACTAAGCCCTGTCTTGCCAAGTGTGTATACACAGTATGTTCTTTCTGGCAGGAATAAATAATGAGCTGCTTCATTTCAGTATATTCTCTGTGATTAAACTAAAAATGACACCTGGATGACCAAGGCAGAAGACCAGCACTCAACAAATCTAAGACTTTAATTGTCCATGAATGAACTCTCCGAAACTGATGGATGCGTTCTGGATGACTGCAGTTGCGTTCTGGAGTGGTAGGAGATTTTGAGTTACTATTACATTATCCTCGTTCTAGCCAGCACTGCTGTTGGAACACCCTGATTTAAACCAAAACAAAACACTATCCTCTCCAACCCCCTACTCTTCCATTACTTCATCTAGGAAGTGGGCAAATCAGACTGACTGCTGTGTGTGGTTTTGGCCCCTCCATTTTCAGTGTAGCAGAACTGGGAAAGCTTTGGAGGTCAGCAAGGAAAACAGAGATATGTAAAAGAAATGGAAGTAAGCTAAGAGTCTTTCTAGGAAAAAAGGACATCTCTTAGGGTGGAGAAAGGTCTATAAAAAACTGAATGGCACAGAAGGGATGTCCAGAACGTCCTTGTTTCATCCTTGTCTGCACTTGCCTGAAGTTTGTCTTGCAATACAGACAACTAAGAAATATTAAATAAAAGTAATACGAGACAGGTTTAAAACAAATCAGAAGTAGTTTTCTTCTCACAGGGAGAATCTTTCCTCGGCTTTTATTTACTTATTTTTCTCTTACAGTTTCTTAAACAGCAGTCTGTTCATGGAGATGTCATGGTGTAAGTCTAGCTTTGGAACTATAAACCACAGAGGTCTCATCTTCTGCCGCTGCAGCTGACAGCAAGGCTCCTTATGCCCTGGTGCAGATCCTACTGTAAGTCTGAAAATATGTATCATGCAAGGTTTTAAAAACATTAAAAAAAAAAAAGTCACACATGCCAAAAATACCTCAAGCGTTTTGACTTTCACTTAAATCTCTTTCCTCTTGCACTTTTGAATGCTCTTGGAATGAGTAATTTAATTCACTTCTCAGATTCCAGTCCATGCAAGTGTTCATCCAAATGATACTGATGTGGGTGAGTGAGGGTGGAGAATAACCCAGAAATTGTATCAGTTATGATGGATTTTTTGCTCTGAAAAAGTTTTAAACTGCTGTGATATCTACTTTTACATATATATATATATATGCATTCACGCTACTCAGTAGTAACCACTACCATTTGAACATTGCTTTAGCATACAGATAATAGAAAATAAAAAATCAAATCTTCAGTGAACACATCAGAAATCTTAGGTAATGTGTGCAATGTTAAACTCAGTTTTTCTTGGTCATATTTTGAAGAAAACAGGGAAAACTAGACTTGGTTCTGGATTTTTTCAAAATAGTTCTAAGTAATTGTATGCTTTTGAGGAACTTAAACATACCTGACTGTTTATCCAAATGTCTTTGGTTTGTGTTTCAACCCCCATCCCCCAGAAGCAGTTGCTTTTTATATACTAGACTTTGTCAGATAGAGTGTTACTGTTTGTTTGAGAAAGGTTGAGCAGCAATATGCAAATTACCTCCTGAGTTTTTGAGGAAGACAGCAAAATAGACAATATTGCGAGGCGATAGCATGGGGCTGCCAGTATGACCTAATTATTTTCAGAGGGCACCTGGAAGTTTCAGTGTATTGCTAAATCAGTCCTAGCTTGTAACAGTTTTAACCAGAAGTTCTCCAACTAATAGCAGTTCGGCTGTTTATGGAACCGCATTTGGATAGTGAGAGCTGCGTGCCTCCCCCTCTGCCCAGGTGTGAGGGATGAGAGCCAGCACCGTGCCTGACGATCGATCGCTGTGCCCGGGTGAGTCAGGGGACCGTATACCAGCGGTGGGCTTTGTCTCGCCCATCTCGCTGCGCTGTAGGAGTCACAGGGACCGTGTGTTTGCCGAGCTCCCGCGCTGTCCCTGGGAGCCCCCGGGACGGTTTTGCTGTTCTGAACTGCCCAGGGCTGAGCGCTCGCCTCCTCGGCGTGGGGAGCCTGCCCCGCT
>NW_010135175.1:0-849 GCF_000699245.1 Pterocles gutturalis
GTGGTGGTCCTGACACCAAGACACAATTACACGCTCCAGCTGCAAGTTACCAGAGGAGCAAATACTAAGGAGTAGGCGACGTGTCCTTAGTTTTCTCAAAGAATTAGGCCTCAGAAACGTAGGTTTTACTGCAGACTGTATGATGTATGAAGAAATTATTTCCTAGTATTACCCTAAAAATCATCTGATACATGGGAAAGCATATTCCTGAAGTCAGCGCTGTGACTTCGGATGAGATAACTCAATTTAAATTACTAATCCCAGTCCTAAAAAACAGTCTTGTGGTCTTTGCTTAAGTGTTCTCTTTTTAAGGGACCTGAAGGCTTCCTGAAAATCTAACATCTCAGCTGCCGTGGAAATGCTCAATATTTTGGGCTTTTGTTAATTTTTTATTATATGCTTTTAATTGGCCTATTTACCACCTGCCTGAAAACTATGCTGTGAGTAGAGCACACCAAACAAACAACACAGGGTGGCTCCTACAGGCAAATACAAAGAGAAAATAACACACAGGGAAAAAAATTACAAAATATATTGTAACATGGAAAAAACTTGTTAAAGTTTTTTCTTTGCCACAAAAACCCCCACATTTTAATATTAGAGTGGTCAGCATGGAAAGACATTTAAATGGATAAATGATCTAGATTTAATGCATGAAGATCCTCTACATCTAGTAGGCAACTGCTGAGAGATCAGTTTAGCCTCTTGGGCTTTTGCAGCGTAACATTTGTTGCTTGTAAAAAAAATAACATGGATGTGATGGGTTAGCCCTTGGCTGGGGGCCAAACCACACACACCCGCTCACACAGTTCACACACCTGCTCACACAGTTCACACCCCCACCCAATG
>NW_010135176.1:0-2727 GCF_000699245.1 Pterocles gutturalis
AGTTCGGGGTATTGCAAAGCTGGAGCAGTAACTGAAGCCGGTCTGTTTCACGGTGTGTAACCAAAGACCCCTCCGAGCTCTCGTCAGGAAGCAGTGCCGTGGAGAGCTGCTGGCAGGGACCCTGCGCCACCACCACCGCCTCCCAGGTTCCGAGGGGCAGGTGTTTCTGGACTCATGTCAAAGAGGTGGCCCGAAGTACTGAAAAAGATGTCATCCCACCAGTTCAGTCACAGTCAGTCTGCGAGAGGTGAGCTGGGATGGGTTAATGCAGGTGGCTGTGTACTTGGGATGGCTTTTAGCCCTCCTGGTACATTCAGCAACTGCTGCCCAAGTCAGACAGAGTGCCGGGGTCACTCGTACAAAAACGCAGTTTAAAAGCAAAGGTGATGACTATGCCATAGCACTGGCAGGAGCTGTAGTTTTAAATCAGGAAAAGCCCAAGTAACAAGATGGCCACTTACTGTGGGCATCAAGTGTATTTTAACAAACTTGATTAAATCATTAAACAAGAGACTGATGTGCTGCAGAGGAAAGGTTAACGTGACATCCTCCCAGGATTTTTCCAGATGAGGGAGCCCCGTGACCCACCTCAGAGCTGGAGTTCCCTGATGACTGTTCTGCTTTGTCATTCTCGCTGATTGGGTGCAAGCTGAGCCAGCCAGGAGGGGAGTGCCACCATTTTGTCATCTCCTTTTCCAGCTGCTTTATTACGCTTGCTGCTGCATAGAGCTGTCTTCATGTGTGTTTCCCCTCTGTGCAGAGCCCATCTGTGTGTCTGCCTACCCCCAGCCAGCCGATCATCCTTTATCACGTGGAAAAGCAGAGAAGGAAAAGTGCCTTTAATGCAGAAATAGGTTACGGGTTTCTTTTTTTTTTTTTGTCTCAGAATTTATCTCCTGAAAAGGAAAGGGCATGCCCAAAGCAGCTGTTGGGCTGACCTGTCTTCCCTCCACGTATGGCCCCAGTTGCATGCTGGTGGGGGGAAGGGATGAGTGGTAAGACTTTGCTCTGCTCTGTCCTGACTTGACCTTGCTGGGCTTGGCTCTGCAGCTGGCCGCCGAATGGCCGGTGGTGACACAGCCTGGGGAAGGCTCGAGTGCGGTTGCAGCAGGGCTGTACACAGAGCCTTCCCTACAGGAGAGCTGTGTCAGCACGTGGACTGGTATCTATCTTCACATTTCCTTTCCGAGTTCGTAAGATGTTAACTTTCAAAAGGGAGGTTCCCCTTGTGTATTTGTGTCAGTGATTTGGGGTTTTAAACTGTTCGTGCATGAAAAATGACTGTAGGAACTATATACTCCCATGTGTGCCTAACGACTACATGGGAACACAGATTACAGCAGTTTTGCACTGAGGCTGCTGCAGTTTACATGCTCTCTTTGGGAACGTTATGAAACGTTTTTAAATGCTGGTGCATGTTAATGCATTGATTTCAATCAGTGGGTTTTTTTTGTCCCTTTTGGAATTGTTCAGCTTAACAGCTAGTATGTCTCATGTTTGCTCTAAGATATGCCTAGCAAATTAGGCAAATTAAAAAATGCATGCAAAAATATGGTGCTATGCACATGTATCAGGTTTGTTATTTATTAATAGACTCCGATTTCCATACGATAGCCTACTTTCTTTTTACTTTGGCTCAATGGGTAGTTTATGCCAATTACATGTAGTTTAACAGCTTTGAAATCTGTTTTTGCTTTTCTTATGCAGAAAGACATGGATTCTGTTTCAGGTTTTAATTAAACTACACTGACTTTAAAGATTCTATTGTCCTTTTTATTTAAATAGGATTTTTGTTAGATCTTTAACAAGACCTCAGTGGGGTAATAAATCTAAGCAATTGTCCTTATTAGGAGTAGACTATCCTCCAGAGATGGAAAGTCACAGAAGTAACTAAAACCATTTGTAGAGACTGAACTAAAGCTTTTTCTTCCTAAACATTAAACAGACTTGCGAATGACTTGCTTGGGCCCTCAAATTAAATTAAATGATATTTTGTTTATTTTTCACATTTTCAGTGTAGGCTATTTGCATTTACTTAAACTTTGAATTTCATTGAGCAAAATTCACTCCTGGGTAAAGATCCTTTCTTTCAGTATGCAAGCTGTAAATTAAACTCAGTATATCCTGCAATTTCTTTGGTTAGTAACCCTTGTAACACTTGCAATTTATAGGACCCACTGACCTAGTGAGTGTATTCTTAATTCATGGTATTTGCCACAGGAGGTGAGTCCTGGCTGAAGAGTAAGTCTTGCATGTGTCCCACACTGCAGCCCAGCAGAACTGCAGAGTATGTAGCAGTGTGCGGCTTGCCCAAAGATCTCCTGAGATGCTGGACTGAAAACACAGTTCTTAGAGAAAACTTGCCACAAAACCAACAGTTCTGCCTAAATTTGGCCCTCATGTGTTTACATGGTGCTTGGTGGTGAAAGGGGATTTGACTCCAATGGGTTTGTTTCCTCTCTTTGCTTCGCCTGAGGGTATTCTCCATTCTGTACGTGCTCAGGCCTTGCTGTGTGCCTGGTTCCCATCACAGGTTGGCTTCTGATGGGACGTGGCCTCCTTTGCACACACCGTCAAATCCTGCATTTCTGCCGAATGTTTAATTCCCAGCTTTGTAGTGCAGTTTTTTTAAGCACCCAGTTATTTAGTAGCTCCACGTTGCCGTGACAGGTGTGAGACGCTCATTTCCAGCAGGCAGCGGTGCTGCTGAGGGACAGCCTCCGCCGC
>NW_010135177.1:0-1593 GCF_000699245.1 Pterocles gutturalis
ATATATATTTAAAGGACTGTTATGATGTCATATAATGACCCGATACCATTAACTCATCAAAATAAAAACAAATGACACATTTAGTAGTCAGTACTTCCCCCTTTTTAAAAGTCCTCAGCTAACTACTCAAAACTACACTCCTTTTTTAATTAAGATGCAGTGCATTTACTCCCAACAACCTGTTCCTCCCCCCTTCCAAATTGCTCAAATACTTGTGCACAGTGTTTGTCATCCTGTAGCCCAATTCAGAAACACTCCTAGGTTATCCCTAAATTTAACTATTGTCCTGGTTCACAGACTTAAAAAAAAAATAATTCCTAATCTTGAACTCCATTCTGGAATGAATTAAAAAAAATCCAGAGTGCTTAAGTTCAGATAAAAGAATTTTTGAACCTTGAAACCCACATAGTTAATGAACCAATTAAGGAAAAACAGAAGTGCAGGCCTTAAAAATTTGAGCCCAAACTTGCCACTAGAGGTTAAAAAAATAATCACAATGATGTTTAATGAGTTTTAAGCCGAACACGAGTTTTAAAGGTTGCCATATCTTAAGATAAACGCAGTATTTAAAACCAAGACTTTTGACTCAACCTCCACCTTTTAATCTTTGTGTTTAACTAAAACTAGGTTTACACCCTTGCAATGAGGCCCTGTGCACTTTTCCCCAAACTATAACAATGCAATCTCCATTTTGAACAATGCACCTCATCTCCCTTCTTGGAAAGCTAGTTTTGTCTTAAAGCCAGTAAATGCTGGATCCAGTTATACCTGATTTCAAAAGCCTGAAAATTTTCAGTGTTTATGGTTGGGTTTTTTTTTTTTCAGACTTCAAGTTGCATGTGCTTCCTTTCCTTTTAACATCAAGTTATATTTGCAAGCACAAGCCATCCTTTCTTGTATATATTTGAAAGGACCTCTTTGCAAGGAATGCATCTTGTTTCCCTTGTTTTAAAATATTAAGTGAATGCTCCATACACTTTTGACGTTGTTTGCAACGTGTCCTGGTGTATCATGCATTTCTGCAGTCACCAGAACCTCCATGCATATTTGCATCCCCTTGTTACAGCCTGTACTGCCCTCCCTCCCTCTCAGTACATGTGTTTGTAAGCATCTTCTAATGTTCCCTGCATCCACGGGGTTGCCAGTCGTTAATTTGCATACCCCTCTCTCCCTGGGAGTGCTTGCAGGCATCCCTTACACACACGCAGAAGAGAAAGAACGCGTGCGGACTGTATCAGCAAACCTAGAGGGAGCATGTGGGGTGCCCTCGACTTGTTTTAGTTCATCCCACTGACTCTCTACCTGGGGTGCTGCTGTAGGTGCTGTGGCTCCTGAAGCTGCTCTCAGTGCAATAACTGGCATCGTCTTCATCCTCCATCTCTTCAGGGTAGTCAGAGTCGTCGTCGTCCTCCTCCTCCATTATCTCCTCCTCTTCTTCCTCCTCGGAGTCCTGGTTATCCTCGGGGTCTCCCTCCTCTTCCTCCTCGGACACCATGCTCTCCTCCTCCTCTTCGCTCTCATGATCATCGTACACCACTTTGCTGATGCTCCTCCTGGACGAGGCAGCCCTGCCTTGGCTGTTGCAGCTGCCTC
>NW_010135178.1:0-21776 GCF_000699245.1 Pterocles gutturalis
GGGGCAGCCCTAGCCTGGGGAGACACTGCTGCCACAGGGGGAACGGTGCTGACCCTCTGTTGCCCCCCAAAATGACCCCATGATGGCTACCCGCCTGCCCAGCCCCCTAATACAGCAAACGGTGGGATCATTACCGTGTCCCCAACGAGCGGGTGTTCAAAATCACTTCACCTCCTTTTGTTCAGATAGTCCTGAACCGATCTACCCAAGTGTTCAAACAGATTCAACAGAATTCCGACAGTGTTCTTTATGAAAGAAGCCCAAATGTGTAGCTGGTGGTGATAAATCCAGAGCCGTGTCCCCTCTACGGAGAGCAGCCAGCCTGTGGGACTGAGTTCACACCTGGTCTGCGACAGGTGACATCGGGTGACAGTGCACCACAACAGCACAAATGTGGCTATCTCCAAATTCCCAAACTCTTGACAGTGAGTACAACATTCTGCATAAAAACAAAATGCTTAAAATGGCCAGGGAACCATTTTAAACTGGTTTTTGGTGCTGAGTACAAAGCATGGTTCTCAGCCATGAACTGAACAGTTTCCAGCTTCCAGGCTGGTACCAACAGCAACCTGGGTGCTGCAAGGACACCAGGGCAGTTTTATAGAACCACAGAATGGTTTGGGTTGGAAGGGACCTTAAAGATCATCGATTTCCATCCTCCTGCCATGGGCAGGGACACCTCCCACTAGCCCAGGTCGCTCAAAGCCTCATCCAGCCTGGCCTCTCAGGAGGAACTTGGGATTTCTCCAAAGTACTGCAGGAGACACAGTAAAAGAACATCCTCTGAAGTCTCACTCTGTGGATCTCAGTGAAAATGAGGAAAATATTCCAGTAGCAAAACTTTTAATTGCACAATGATCAGCAATTTTAAAGGTTTAAAACATGAAAAAATGAGCATAAGAAAATTCACTAGAAAGAGTTCTGACTGAGCACCTGCCACATAAACCATCTGCTCCCGTTTGTAAAGAGAGGTAGAAATTTAGCTGCAACAGCTGTAAGCACCAGGGCAAAGCAAGCAGTGACACCTCCTCCAAACAGAAAGGCCATGCCGTGGTGGTTAATATTAGTTAGACAGCCCCTTTCAACCAAAGGACCTTCCAGAGTTGAGAGTGATCCACCATCCGTGGGAGTCAGACCCTCAGTGCCGAAGGGCAGCCACCTCTGGAGGGCGACAGGCGAATTGCCCAAAAGCTCACAGCACCAGCCTAAGCACCCAAGTGAAAATACAAGATCTGATCTTGGCTAATACACAGCCTCCAAATCTCCACATCCAGCTTGTGTCCCTGGAAACACTGAACAGGCAGATTCCTGGTTACTTTACTGTCACCAGACTTGTACCATTGGCTTGGTTCAAGGAGATTAACTGTTATCCTGGCATCTTCAGCAGCGAGAGCTCCCAGTGAGCGCTTCTCCAACCTTCATCATCCATCTTTCTTGCGAGAGAAGTAAAAATCTATCCCTCTGACTTTGGGCTGCATTGGTGGGTGTGCAGGTTCTCTCCTGCCCCTGGGATGGGGACTTCTTCCCTGCTTCAAACAAAAGATGAACAGTGAGATATTTACTGATGCTGACGAGGGAATCTGATCACCAAGCAGCCTTGACATATATTGATCAAAAAAACATGCACGTGACAGTTCCATCCCCAAGTCTGCAAAGAGGTGGGGAGGCCTGACAGGCACAGCTCTAGGCTTGGACTTGGCAAACCAGGGTTTCCAGTAAGATGTGGGCTTGTATTTTCAAAGGTTTAGGGGGGCTGAGGGGAAGGGTTCTTCCCCAGGCCTCAATAACATTGGGCCAATAGTCCCTCCCAGGAGTTATTTTAATTTCACAGGCACGGTGTGACAGCGCAGGCCACAGAGCCCCAGGTGAGCTGGAAAGTTGATCAAAGTGGAACTCCTGCCTGATGGAGGAGCTTTTTGGGTTCAGGTTTCTTCACTGCCTCAAACCAGTGTCTTGCCAAGTAGCTCCTTCACAGAGTCCTTTCTCCGATCCTATATGCACTCTTAAACTGAAGGGTGATAGAGCAGGACCTTCCAAAGCATGGCTGCAAGCAGAAGTTTTGTTTCTGCAAAACTTTTCACACATGGCAAACGAATCTGGCCTGAGAAATTTGGTACTGCACCTTAGGATTAAAACCCAAAAAGGAGACATGCTTCATTCTTCATTGAGAATCACATGACAACTAAATTTAAGCCTCCACAAAATATACTTACTCGAGAGGAGGCAGGGAGGATGCATGGGGGAAGACAACATGCTGAAAACCTCTTGAAATACGGTTTCTGTCTTCCCTTCCAGCTCCACCACCCCTGACCCCACCCAGACCTACAGACCACTCTCCTTCCATACCCATCTCCTCCAAGAACAGCAGCCAGGTCAGCAGATGCAAGTCTTGACAAATCACAGGATCCACATCTTAATCTGTCCCCACTCTAAAGGGCAAATAAACTCAAAAAGCAAAGTGCAAGGGCCAGTCCCTGTGTTTACTGGTCTTGCTGACTCCAGTTTGGATGCACTCAAGCATCATAGGAGTTTCACCTCGTGAACAGAGTGGAAACTGAGCATCACCCTTGGCTTCCTTCTGTCCGTCTACGCTGGGGGGTGGTTAGGCCAGTGGAGGCCTTCAGAGATACCCCATCCCTCCAGGCACATCTGTCACTACATATATCCAGAAGGAAAAAACCTGAGCAAGAAGAGCTACCTATAAAATAGTAAACCAAACATGCATGGGTCCATTCATCAGCCCTAAAGCCAACAGTTTATGTCCATACGATGGACAGAACAGCCTGTCACGGTTTACATCCATATGATGTAGGGTGGCTTTGTCAAGACTGTATTTTGTGACAGTCCTTAGCACATGGTACCCTCAAACTGTGCTTGGACACAGTTCTGGAAGGTGCTTGTTGGCCCTGGCAAAAATAGCGCTGGGGAATACACTAATGTAACTGTCTGGATGACAGGAGGTTGGTACTTGGGCTTTTGTCTCAGACCTATTTAGTTTCATAGGACAGACACAGGTAAATAACCCTGGCTGCACAGTCCCTGCGCAGAACCGAACCACCCTCTGCTGTGAGGTAACGTGACTTTGCCTTAAAGCATTTTTTTTTTCTCTTTTTACCTGAGAAAGAAGAGCAGAATCCACAGGCACTCCTACAGACGCAGAGCAGCTGCCCCGAGCCCTCCCACCCCATCCAAACCTTCCCAGTACTCACAGGCTTCTGGTTGATGTGTCGGCTCCACTCTGGGGCTGTCACAACTGGTTGTGGGTAGGTCTCACCTAGAGTTACTCCTGCTTGGGAGAGAGCCACACTGTTCAGGGCCCAAGGGGTGTGGATATCTGCTCCCTTTATACCCTGTAGTTCTGGGACCCACAGCCGGACGTAATCCCCCTGCAAACAGAACCAACAGGACAGGATCCATTCAGTAACAATCTGTAAGTGCTTCCCAGTAAGGGCCTTTCTTAACATGAAAGAAAAAAAGTGATTTCCAGCTAAAGAAGGTGATGTACTTCAGCATAAGTTACTTCTGTCAAGTCTTAGCCTGTCCTGCTAAACACTCTACCCAGAATTAATGCCTAAACACAGAGACCTGGATGCTGGAGCTCCTCTCCGGGGCTCACTCTGCAGGCAGAGGAGGGAGACACAGGTACTTTTTTGTTACTTTTTTGGTACAGTTCACCTGCCCTATTTAGGACATAGTGAGATGAAGTCACTCCCAAAAAGTCCTTTTTTTTTTTTTTTTCTTTTCAGTGACTGTGAAGGAAAGGAGGGTGACTAACTCAGCTGCACACCCACCTCTGTGCTTGGCAAGAGGGACCCGCCCACCCCCAAATCCCCTATTAACTCTACTGCTGTGTCCCCTACTAGGACCAATTTCTAATTCCTTGCTAAATCCTGCCCGCTACAGTGCCGGGAGGCCATCTCGCCAGCTTGCCATGAAGACAAGAACAGGGTGGAAGCAGTATGTGGACATGGAAATGGTGATTTGTCTGTTCCCACCACTTACAGAAGATAATCAGAGAAGGTCACAGGTTTAATCTACTCTCCTGGACCTTCCGAGGCACCATGTGAACAGCTCCTTCTCTCTTCTTACTTTTGAGTTTTCCAAGAAACTGCTCTATGCTTAAGGAAATGGCTGTGTGAGATACTGATGGGATGTGGCTGTTACCTGGGAGAAATGGTGATCGAACATGAAACACGCAGACCCACGGCAGGGCAGGGAGAAGGTACAGGGCACCAGCCTCTTTTGGGGGACAGATTGTAAACATCAGATCTTGCTGTACAACGAGGAACCTGCCTGACTGTTGGCAAGGAGATCACAGAACTGTTTTTGCAGCAGTATCCACACAGCAGATTGATCTCCTCTGTTGCCTGAAACTATCACATATGCTTTGCTGCACTCTTCATTTTAAGTCAGCCAAACCAGACTTACATTGCCATCGTAATCCAGGCCTTGTTTAATCATGTTAAACTTTCTGTTGTCCCGCGGGTCGTTGCCAATACCAGCGCTGTATAACCAGTTGCCATAATTGCTACAAACGTCATAATCCACCTTGAGAACAGAAGAAGAAAACAGTAAGAAGAGCTGGGCTAGCCCTTGGTGAATCTTCTCTCCCCATCCACCCCTTATCTCAAGGGGAAAATTCCTTGCGTGGGAATCTATCTGGCCACGCTGGGGTAGTCAGAGCTCTCCAATGCAGGTAGAGCTATCTGGCTCAGAAGAGGACCGTGCTGCATGGCTGTTTTGTACAGGCTCTGAGGCTACTTCACTTCATGGTTCTCAGATATGAGATAGATAAAGTTCAACCAAAATTTCTTTCTCAGTTTCCTTGTTTTAAAAAAATCCTTCTCCTTCTGCCATCATCTGGCAGACTTCATGACAACTAGCCCAGCTTTTGAGTGCTCAAGAAACAGTAGCCCAGTACATTTCAAATACTAGAGAAAATTCTTCCTGACTGGTTACCTAGAGACCACAGACTAACAAAATCATCTCTGCAGATCCTACTAGGCAGACTGGAGAAAACTCTAACTCAGGCTGTACAGAGTGACCACACAGAGCATCGGAAGATGCAATCAGTGCAAACATTGCAGTTGTTTCCCTGCTATACTCAACCTTCATCAGGTGGTAAGCCTCAACTCACAGGGACTTGGCAGAGAGAGAAGCTTTACTATGGGAAACACTAGAGCTCTCGTGACATACTCAGTAGGCTACACATCAAGTTATTCTACTTCCAAACAAATAAAAAGCTCTCAAGGATGCTTATGTAAAAGGGAGAGTGCTGGGACAGAGTTCATTTTCTTTATAGTAGCTGCATAGGGCTGTGTTTTGGATTTGTGCTGGAAACAGTGTTGGTAACACAGGGATGTTTTAGTTACTGCTGAGCAGTGGCTCACAGAGAGTCAAGGCCTTTTCTGCTCCTCAGACCACCCCACCGGCAGGTAGGCTGGGGGTGCACAAGTTGGGAGGGGACACAGCTGGGACAGCTGACCCCAACTGACCAAAGGGATATCCCACACTGTATGATGTCACGCTCAGCCTACAAATCTGGGGTAAAAAGAAGGAAGGGGGGGACATTTGGAGTTACAGTGTTTGTCTTCCCAAGTAACCGTTACGTGTGATGGAGCCCTGCTGTCCTGGGGATGGCTGAACACCTGCCTGCTGATGGGAAGTAGGGAATGAATTCCTTGTTTTTCTTTGCTTGCATGCGAGGCTTTTGCTTTACCTGTTAAACTGTCTTTATCTCAACCAGGAGTTTTCTCTACTTTTATCCTTCTTATTCTCTCCCCCATCCTGCTGTGGGGGGAGTCAGCGAGCAGCTGGCTGGGGTTAAACCACAGCTGGTCCAGTCTGAGTGCTCTTCAGCTGGGCACGGTGGCTTAAATCCAACATGAGAAGCTTTCTAGTTGTAGGGCAATTCAAACCCAGCTCAGGAGGGGAGTGGCAGTGATAGCAGCTAGGGTGTGGGAGCTCTGCGCATTCCTAGGAGAGCTGTCTGCATTGCGAAAGCGCAGCTGGCAGCTGCGGCAGAACAAGTTTGCAAAGACGCGTCACTAAGCGGGTTGAGTGCTATTCTCTTCTACCTTTACTGCAGCCACATCAACAACCAGTCCACGCAGTGATGTTTCCAAAATCTCAGCCACTCCTTGAAGTGGGGAGCTCAAGGCACCCAGATGGCAGAAGGCACAGGGGAACGGGCCGTGCCAAGTTTCCTTCCCCTTTCTCTGCAAAGCCAGCTGAGAGCTGGGGACAGGGTGATCAATAGCCAGCTACGCTCACTGTGCACCAGGCTTCCCCTTCCCAGCAACACTTCCTTCGGCTGGTGAGATAACGAAGGGAAGAAAGATGCCATCGGAGGCCTGATTGTGCGATTAACGTGCAGGAAAGCGTGTGTGGGAGGTGAGGGCAAATCCAAGGGGGGACTGCAAGAGGCAGGCTCATTTCCCCCTTAGCCTTGCCCCTTCCTGTCATTCTTTTCTGTTTGTTTTTCTCCCTTGCCTTGGGGCCTGACCCTGTGAATGAAATAATAGTTAAGATATTCTCTGTTTAGGACACCATCGGGCCTTTCCCCTGGCTTCAGTGGGTTGCAGAGAGCTAGCCTCAGTCTCCCTGCCCATCTTGTGTGGATGACAAACACTCTCTTCTTCACAGGCACGTGCGCCTTGGCTGGAAGTATCAAAGATGGAAAACGCATTGCTTTCCCTTTTCAGAGAGAAGTGAGACCAGTTTCCATTCTGTACTGGCCTCTACCATTCTGTAGCCATATCTCTGCAATCAAACCGATGTTTCCTGCACGTTATTCTGGGGATGCCACCAGGTTAAAGTAACAGAGCTGTCTAACCATATACCAGTGTGACACAATCTGAAAGGAAGGGACAGAAGGACACAAGGATCAGCCTGTGCCACACCAGCCTACAGTGGCAGTCAGCATCTGAGGTTTCCCAAAATGAAAGAGCTGTGCCAAATCCTGCTTCGAGCAAGGCTGGTGACATTTATGCCCATGTGACCAGAACTAGGTAACCCAGGGAGCATCCTTCCAGTGTGAGACTTCCAGGTCTTCCTCACTTGGGGAATAGGACCTGGAACCTCCTGTGGCCCTCTGAGTCTGACTGCAAAGTGAACCAAGCTCCTGTGTGAGGAAGGCAAGGCCTGTCAGAGCAAAGCCTCAAGGACTCCCAGCTCTTAATCAGCTGGTGTCTTTGAGTACGAGGCTTGCCTGTACATGAAACAAGCTGCGCTCTGTGAAATTAAGTCACCTTTGTAACTGCTCTGAAAGCCACAGCTGATAGACACTGTCAAAAGCCAGACACTACAAAACATTCAAAATGCTTCTTGTGGCTCACTCTGCAGGACAGGAATGCGCAGATGTGTTTGTGCATTTCCGTGTGCTGTACCATTCTACTGGAGGGCCACTGCGTGTCACATACCTTGCGCTCTACCAACAGGAATTAGATGATCCATACTGAAATGCAGCCCCTGCTTGGCAATTCACTGGTACAAAGCTTAGGGCACGTAGGGTATCAGCTATCTTGTACAACCCACTGAAAATGCAGAAGAAATGCACTCAAGGTAAGATTTTTCCATCCCAAATTCCAGCCAGTATATGAAGGATAAGACCACCACTCTTCCAATACAAGTTCTCTGGAAAAGCATCGCTGCACGGAGCTACCAACGCCATTTTCTGAAGGATCCTGCAGAAGCCCTGCACCAGTTTACTCTTGCAAGTCCACCACTGCTCACAGCACTGGCGTGAGTCACAGCAATGGGAAGAACACCCAGATCTTCCTGGAGATCTCCACAGCCAAAGCCATGTCAAAGCCCAGCTCCAAGGAAGCTCAGAAAAAAAAAATACATTCACAAAAAAGGCCCTTTTAGTTGCAGATGATAGCGAGGTGACTGCTTTTTCTCTGTACCTCCAGCCATCCTAGTAAGTAGAAAGTTTCCTGATTACCAATAACCTGTTCAGACCTTCCTGAGAAGAATCTACGGGGATTGAGGACAGAGGAGCAACCCAGATATTTAACTGAGCTTGCATGGCTACTGATTGGCATATGAGAAATGAATTGGTGCTCCACTTGTCAGGGAGGCCTGTGACTCACCAGAATGAAGAAGCATGCCTCCAGCCAGGGTGGAGCTTTCTGGAAGCTTATCCAGCTATTGTCCATACTGGCCTGTTCTTGACTAGATGAATTCCCTGTCCAGAGCAATCAATGCAAAGATACTGTGCCAACACTGGCTTCAGTGGCCAGAACACATTTCATTTATGTTCTATTTCTGGGCTGTTGTCCTCTCCAGCCTCTGGGGTGAGCAAATCAGGGCATTGTTAATATAATTTATGTTTGAAAGTTTTCTCAACTGTGACAGATCTCTGGCTAAAACCCTACAGGGAGGATCAAAACCATCATTGCAAATTTCCTAGCTACATCTTGGTTGATGGCAGCTTCACTGTGGCAAAATTCCCTTTTCTTACATGAGCTTTGGGAAGTATATACTGTGAAAGCAGTATATACTGATTATCTTCTGTATCTTGTAGGCAGAATTGTCCTGTCTGTCACACTGAGCAGGGAACACAAACTCCAGACCCAGAGTTCAGTCTTACCAGCAGGTATTCAAACCATTCTGCCCCCATCCTCCAGTCCAGACCCAGGTCCTTGGTGAGAAAGCTGGCGACATTCTGCCTCCCTCTGTTAGACATGAAGCCTGTCGCAGCTAGCTCTCGCATGTTGGCATCGACAAAGGGAATGCCTGTTTTGCCCTCTGCAGAGACAAAAGACAGCGCTGGGACATGACGACATTTTGGGGCACTCATAAACCAACCTGTGGTCATGTATTCACAGCCACCCACACAGGTAAGAGACACTGCCAGTGTACAGCGGCAGGGAGAAATTTCAGTGAGATTTAGGTGGCGTGCAGCAGCTAAGATCCACTGGAAAAGAAATGGGAAGTTATACTGAAAATTAAAATAAGGAGAATTTTTGGCCAGAAAAAAACAAGGAACAGAAAAATCTCAGACTAAAAAAACCAATTAATCAGGTGGATTGCAGGGATTTTTGCAGAGCAAAATAAATATACACACAATAGTGAGATGGGCCAAGAACAGAAAAATTCTTGACAGGTGACTGAGGACCTGGCAGAGAGGAATGTATTGGACAAGTCCCCAAGGGCTAGCACCTGAAAAGCAAAGAGCCTTGTCTATTGTTAAGATTTATTGTACTTGTGTGCAAATGGACACACATGGCATTAATGTGAAGAAAGATATAAAGGTGTGTATTTCACTGATTCTGATACTTTAATCTGTTAGTCCCTCCAAGTTTTAATCTGAGATATTATGCTTGCTATTCATGT
Source organism: Pterocles gutturalis (assembly GCF_000699245.1). NCBI lineage: Eukaryota > Metazoa > Chordata > Aves > Pterocliformes > Pteroclidae > Pterocles > Pterocles gutturalis. Next base: position 9,340 of record NW_010135178.1, read on the forward strand.
GACAACAAAGTTATAAAAGCTAAAGAAAAGTAAGGATATTAAAAGCTTGCGGCATAACAAAAGATGCGATTTATTCTAAGGCTGTTTTAACCTTCTAACCAAAACCAATTGGAAGAACAACTTATCCTGCACTTACACTGAACTGAGGGGTTGGGTTCTTGTTTGGTGGGAACACTTTAAAGGACAGGGCATGATCATGCTGACAGTTCCCCTCCAGAAATCTAAGTTACTGTTAGGGCACATGTTAGCATGCAGACACATGGAAAGCAAAAGCACGCTTAGGCAAACCTGTGGTTTCTACTGACCTTTCCAACAGTCAAAGAGCTGAAGGTCCTTTTTCCAGGGGACCTCTTTACTTTGAAGCCCTGTTGAGCAAAAAAATGAACATGCTGACACAGGCAGTTTATTAATAAAACAATGACAGCCAGAGGCACCTTGGTTGACACAAGACATTAGGGTGAAGCTAACCCTCTCAGTGGTATTGCAAAGAAGCCACGTTCCTTCTGCAAACGTTTACAGATGATCCATTCCTCCTTTCAAGTGTTGCAAAAGGGTGTCTTGTACCCAGGGACGATGCTCAAGCCCTATTGGATTTTAATTATTTGTTTTGTTGGAGTTTGCTCTTTTTAGTTAAAAATGACTCAGGCCTCACAAGTGGCCAGAGATGTGCTCTGGCCCAAGCTAGTATTTTCTTGTTCAATTTTACTCCTGAACAGTGTTTATGTGAAATCCATTTCTGCATCAGATACTAAACCCAGAATTACCTGGCAGAAGCCCCTGGTCACACTTTGCTCCTGCAGTGGGGTGGGAACAGATGAGGGGGATGGCTTTATATCTGCAGGGGTCCAGTGGCAATTACAATCCTCTGTACAGTGGAATAGAGGCAGCAGGGACAACTGAGCTCTAGCTACAGACATCTAAAGTTAGGTCCACCACTGGCATCCAGTGCCATTTGAGATGCTGTAGGACATTGGAAACAGCCACCGACGCCTGGCAGATGTGACACAGGCCCTGAGGGAGACGTGCTCCTCTGCAGCACAGCTGGATGCCTGGAAGACTGCCCTAGGGCATCTAAACCAGGGCTCTGTGCTTAGGTGTGGGCAGCTACGCCACATGGAGAACAGCTCACCCAACACAAGGGTCAGCTGTAAGATTTCCTGACTATGTTGACTAGGTATTTGTTGTTGCACTGAGAGTTCAGCCCCCCATTTCATGTGTAGACACCAGCGACTGGGTCTGGAGCTGAATCTCACTCCGATTCCTGTGTAGTGCAAGGCAGAAAGAGTATCTGGTGTCTTGGGATTCACGCTGCTGGGTCGATTCCTGCTCTGTTCCAGATTCTCTGGTGAACTTGGGCAACCTGAAGCTGGATTCTCTCCAAAGGTGGAATGTCTCTGGAAACAGCATCTTTACTCTTATTGTGCTGCTGTTTCCCACTGACATGTGCTAATACTACTCCTCATATCTAATCAGTTTTGGGGCAAAAGTCTCAGGGTCTACACAGTGTCCAGCACCATGGTGTTGAAGCACTTCTGTGCTAACAGTAACTCCCCAGCAACATCCCAGGGTGGTGACACAAGTGCTATGAGAAGAACATTTGTATAACAGAATGCAGACAGCCTCTTCTCTTACTTTCCCTGTTGTAAAACTGTGCCTTTCCTCTCCAAATATGGGGATCCATACACACCTCTTAAGGAGAAAATCCTTTTGCCATACTTCAGGGCCACAAATCGAAAGTAATCCCGCCATAGCAGTTCAAACAGGACCCTGAAACACAAAGCCATGTCTTTATTTCACTGGGGGTCAGATAAAATTACTGAATTAGGATTTTGCTTCCACAGCACCCTTCATTAACACCATGAGGTTTATTCACAAGGAGCAATTTCATGTACCTTCCCATGATACCAGTTCTTGCCCCAAGCCTACTTATCCAGCTTGCACCTGGATGACTACAGTGAAAGCAAACTTTGCATGAATCACTTGGGAAGGTTTCCTTAGCTCCAGTGCAGGAGCAGAATTTCAGGAAACCTGTTTCTCATCTGTCCCTACTGGGATGGAATTCTCGAAAGAGCAGGGTGAGGACCTGATTCAGCTTCACACTTCCGCATGAGCAAGCATGTCAGCACATTCCTAGGAGCTTTGCATTGATTTAAAGCAATAACCTTTGCAAGGGCCTTAAAAGCACCTTTCAAAACTGTGTTTGCAGTGATCTAGCTCATGAGATCATCTGCTAGGCCTGCAGAAAATAGACAATTTTTAATAAAAACTTTTATATAAAAAGTGCTTCTTATAAAATGGTGGCACCTCAGCCTCTGAGACCTGCTTCGGCTCTCTGGCATATTGGAAATACTCTGCTCAGCTGATGGGTTGGCTTACAGGGTTTGGAAAACCTGATGACAAAACAGGACACTGTCCAAATGCTAACAGCTAGTGTCATGATACTGAGGTTCAATCAGTCCTTTGTGTGCAGCCAGCACGGCCTGTACTTCATTGTACAACTGACTGTGGTGCTTGGGAGATTGACAGCTTCTTTTTTATAATTATTTATCACTTTAAAATGCTCAGATCACCATGGTACCCTGGCTGCAGGCAGGCTGGCTGGCTATTAGATATAAAAACATAAGAAATTAAACAGGCTAATTTCTTCAAATCCTTCCTCTCTTAATTCTCTTTGGATTAAAACAAAACAAAACAAAACAAAACATACATTATACCAAGCAAAAGGTCAGTATTTTATCTATCATTTGAATTTTAACGAAATTGAGTATTTTGGCCAGAATTGCTGGCAATATGTTCTGCCTGTTCTTCACCAACCACTGTGCTGTCTGACATGTTGCAAATATAACAAACCAACATAAAAACATAGTTCTACAGTTTGCACAGACTTTCTGGTTTGGGTTTTTTCCCATCCAGTTCTAGTGTTAGGTGAGGCTCTAACATGAACCTGCTTCTCCTTAAGAGCTCCCTACCAGCCTGTAATTCACCGTCTGCACAGATCACAGTGTGTAAGCAAGTTCAAGGCCAGCCCAGGGATGGATACACTGACCACAACTGTCCCCCAGACACCTCCAGGACAACCTGCAGGCAGGTGACCAACCCGTGGCAGGGTGAGGAAGAGTACAGGTGACAACGCAGGATGCATTAAGCCTGCTTCCCAGTCCTCTCTTCCCCTTTGCAATGGTGTTCTGGTCATGGCCAGGCAGCCGAGCAATCGCAGGGCCATTTGCTGGATGGTGGCCAGAGGTCCTTCTGACACCATGTGTCACACAGTCACTGAGCCTTTTGGGTGAAACCTTGCTCAAAACCTTGGTGTGAGAAACCCTTTGGATTTTATTTTTAAACCATTCTTCTGCCTTCTCATCTAGCCCATAATAACAATACAGAGAGGGATGGTGATGAGTTACAGAGATAATTTTTAAAAATAATGAACCACAATTTCCCAGCAATAATAATGACAACTAGGATTAATAATCTTTACTTGTAAAGTGCCTAAAGCTTCTGGATGTCAAAAGCAGACTAATAAATCCATACTGAAACAGAACTGCAATGCAACCCAGAGGAACCAGACAGCAGGCACAGGAAAAACAAACATTAATTAAGAAGAAAGTTAACAAATCAATCTCTCCTGTGCGTGAGATGCCCATTTCCTTTTCAGAGAAAACAAGCCAGGCTGATGGTGCAAGGACATACCAGTATGTGCTCTGATTTGCCGTTCTCTCTTTTTCATACTTCTTGATCTGCTCGTAGATGTATCGAGGTGAAATGCAGCCCAGCGCCAGCCTGAAAGCAGAAGAATGACATCCTGAATGCAGCGCAGGACTGCCAGCTTCATGGCTGTGCGGAGCGAGTGCAGGGGCACTTTTGCGTTTAGAGCTGTCTGAAAACATTCGCTTGGTTTGCAGTTATGTCACTGACTTCCCAAACGGCTTTAGACAAGTTGTATGACTGCAACTCTTCAATCTGAGTATCAAAATCCTCCCCTTCCCAGCCTATGACAGGGATTTCCAAACTCCTGAGATAAATCACTTTACAGAAGTTTGACAAATTTTGCCTAAAAGACTTGATCAGTGCACCAATGACAAACCCAGACATGGATCTCAGATGTCAACCTCTACATCATCTGCCTTAGCAGTTGAACAGCTCTCCTTCTGTTACAAACCTGTTTATCATTTGCCCAGGGCTCCTTTTCCTGCAGCACCTCATTTGAGCAACCACAGAAGGCAACTGACTTGCTGAAAATCTCAGGCAGGGTAGGAAAACTAGGGAATCAAACCCAGCTCTGGCATTTCAACCCACTGGGCTCCTTCCTTTTGTTCCAAACCAGTGCTGTGCAAGACAGGAAAAAGCTTGTAGACTCTAACCCCATCGCAAAGGGTGATAAGGAATAAGTTTTCCCTTGATTTTCCTAGAAATGTATTCTACTGCAATTTCCCACGAGGGCTCATGGAAACATTTAATGTTCTCATGAATTTTGGAAAAGAAGAAGAAAGGGCCTGAAAAGTTTTTCCTTAATTGTTGATCAGCTCTAACACTTAGAAATGGCCAGCATATGCCAGGAATGACTGGCTGCAATCTGAACTGGTCTGATTTTGATTATCCGACAGAGGAACACTTTGGGGCAGACAGATCAGTTCTGTCTGCTCTGGGCATATGGCCAGCTCGTTAAACCTCAAGTGGAGGCCACAAATGAAGAACTTCTGCAGTGCCAGTGGTCCTGGGATCCCAAAGTGCCACCAGGTGGAGCCAACCACTGCAAGCATTAAAGCACAAAGCCATCTGAAAATAAGAAATCCTGACCTGTAACAGCCTCAGAAAATTGTTTCACATTGCAATTCTGTTGCGAAAACACTCCTGAGATGTTCTCAGCATTAGGCTGAACTGGGATCTGCTGCTGCAGTTTCAGTCTGGAATTAACTGTGCCCCTTCCAACACTGAAGACTAAAACCCCTAATTAGAAGTCATCATATTTACCCAAACAAGAGATCCTTTTGCAATAGGAATCATCAGAAGTGTCTCTTCACCCCATAGAAAAATGGAATGGCAGTGAGGTGAGGTGACTTGCCCCACAGTTTTCAGCAAACCAGGATCGAGTTCTGCTACAGCCCCATCAACACGGTGAAGCTACGCTTCTTCCCTGGCTGCTCTCAACTACCCCTGATACACAAAACCAAAAAAAAAAAAAAATACCAAAGCCAGAGACAAGTGGTGTGTCTCTCCAGTGCCCTGTCCACAACACTGCTCCCAGCACACTGGGCTCTTGGCACAGTACTGCTACACTTCCACAATTCCTAATTGCTGGAATGTTCCCAGGGAACCACTGCCTGGAAGTGCAATAAAAAGCAGCTGTGAGGCTGCTGTACCCCAACAAAAAAGGCAAAAGGAATCACACCTAGACCCCTACCCATGCCCAGTGAGCACTCAGCAGATGGGTAACATCAGTTTGGGATGGGAGCAGAAAAGGAGCTTCCACTCTCACAACAAAGATCTTTACCATGGTGCAAATTTGGTTGAGTAATCCATTCCCACCAGTCCATTTCGAGTCTCCTTGTAAGATGCAACCAGATTCTGTGTGAGCAAAAGAATAAAAAGTTTTAATACCTTACATGCACCCTGCTCAATATCTTTTCTTTCATACTGGAGCTAGAGCAATCTGGCAGGGCTGGGCTCCCTCTCATGGCTGCCTGCGAGGATTACAGAGCTGCCAAATTACTGCCTCCAGCGCACAGGAATGAATCAGGCCAGCAGTTTTCATTACAGCTCTGGGATGCATGTCACGAGCTTCAGCCTGTAGCACATTTCCTTCTACAAGCACTGTGAACCTGGCTGTGCTGCTCCCTGCCCATAGCCACCGGACACTGGATCAATAATCCACTTAAAAGCACCAGTGGGACTGTCAGCCAGTTCCCTCGTCCATGTGGCTGCTTGTTTGCGTTTGAGAACTAGAGTGTCTGACAGCACCCAACACTCAGCTGCAGGAATCCTGATCATGGGTCACCCACATTTACAGCAGGGTGCGTATCTGCCATTTTCTGGGCACTCCACTGACAATGCAGGGACATAGGGAAGCCGGATCTCTCCTTGATCCCCTTCACTGCACAGGTTACAACTGCTAACGGGCTGCTCTAGCTCACCAAGGGGTGACAACATTTGCATAACAAAAAAAAAGGAACAGGTTTTCTAGCACTGATTGTATTAGCGCTTGACCAAGAGTAGAAGGTATGAATGGTTGTACTTGGTTTTGGCTGGGAGAGTGTTAATTTTCTTTATAGTAGCTCACGGGGCTGTGTTTTGGGTTTGTGCTGGAAACAGTGCTGGTAACACAGGGATGTTTTAGTTACTGCTGAGCAGAGTCAAGGCCTTTTCTGCTCCTCAGACCACCCCACCAGCGAGTAGGCTGGGGGTGCACGACAAGCTGGGAGGGGGACACAGCTGAAAGAATCCCCTGGGGGCTGTCCCAGTCAGCAAACTGGGCATAGCACACTTCTTAACCCATCTCTACTGGAGAGATGCTACCCCCTTTATCCACAAAGCTGTGTAGGGTCTGATGCTGTTGGAAATCAGCACACGTGTCTTCACCTAAATTCACACAAGGCAAATTTAAGGGAGTTTCTCAAACTAGACCAAGAAAAGGTTCCAAAACAGTCAGGATGCACAGACAAAATGCAGTCAGCAGCAGCTTCGCTCGACCAAAGTGAGGGAGCAAGAAGTAGCTGTAACTATTGGCTGCAGGTTTTTAAAACAGACTACTACAAACCTCCTACTAGTTTTAACTGCAGGGAACAGCTTGGGTTGGTTGTCCCTCACCCCAATTGCAACTGCAGACCTTCAGGCCACTTTTCACTCCTCCAAATAGAGGAACTACATTGCTGATGACGTGGGACAGGAGAGTAGAAAGGGAAAATCCCAGTTCCCAAAAGTTGATGGAAAAAAAGACTTAAGAGGGAAGGCCACTAAACTAGGTTCCTAAGTATTTGGCTTACATTCCCAGTTCCTGGATGACTTCTTTTTAGTTTAGTTTGGCTCTCTGAAAAACTGAAACAATGCTAATTCTCTCTTTTGTAAAGTGTTATAGAGGAGCTAAGGAAATATTATTAGGAAGTGAAATTGCAGCCTCACCCACTTGCACAGCCGCATGTACAAGTGGGAGGATGCAGACAAGGAAATGTAAGAGTTACCGTGTCCCAGAAATAATACTGCAGTCTCAGTAACGCCTGGGTCTCTCCTCCACTGCAGGGGAAGGCTGTTCGTGGATCAGTCCCAGGATCTGCCACAGAAAAGACCATCACCTTGTTACCCCCTTGGAAAGTATCTGAAAGGTAGGGAGCTTAACAGCTATGGATGTTCAGGAGTAGGGATGTCTGCTTTGGGGAAATGAAAGATTGTCTTCCTTTGAAACAAGGGCCACATCAGACATATTAAAAATTGCTGGTTAAGAAGATGTTTTCTACCCAGCTACTGGGCTTTGCAACCCAGCTACTCCACAGAGAGAATTTCCCTTTATTTTCTGTACTAGTGAACGGGGGTTACTTACAGTTGAAAGGGCAACCAGTGCTTTGGGAGGCCTCCATGTTTTGATTCTGAGTAAGAGACTTCTCTAAGTAGGATTTCATGGGAGCAACTACCAAATTAAGCTTTCTTACCCTTCTGTCCCAAATCCTCCATTGTAGGGATACACCCTTCTTCCACCCCTGGAGCCAGAGGCTTTAGCTGATCTGCCATCTGCAGGGTTGGCCGGACCTTTGCCTCAGATTCCACCGCTTTTCGGAAATGGGTGTAGACATCGGGCAACCTGTACGGATTACCAAGCAGTCAGATCTCTGCAGCAGGGCTACTCTGACCCCTCCACGCTCCAGATAGAGGGTTAGCTTTCCAAGATGGGCTCTCCTGAGGGAATATTTGTGATGTGTGTTTGTACACTGCCTGGCACAATAGAGGTAGATGCCCCTGGGGCTAGCAGCAATCAGAAGTTCAGTCCTTCTCCCCATTTCTTTCTGCTTCTGATGCAAATAGTGCCTTTTAAATTCAAGAGTCTTGATGGGGCAATCCCTGAGGGTCAGATTTATCTCCCCTAACTTCTGATTTGAAGGCTGACCTCAGTGTAAAAATTTGCAACCTCCTGCTGCATTTTCAGTCAATGGAGAGAAACAGGCATTTTTATGGCCTGGTTCTTCGTCCCTATTTTATACACTTTATATATATATTATACTATGAATCACTCCATCAACTACACCTCAAGTGACTATTGAGTGAGTCCACACGCACAGGGCTACTGTCATAGGCAGCTGCATTTAGCCAGATGGGGTAACAGAGCAACCCAGTCCAGTGCCACAAGGACTCTGGGCACTGCAGGCTGGGTATCCAAACTGTGCTGGTGGAAGGGCACAGAGGAATCAGTCCCTCAACGAACAGTCAAACCCCTCGACTTCATGCATGTTGAAGCATAAATCCTGCTAGTACAGAGGGATGAATGTCCCTTCCCCTTAATGTGTATGAGCATGACAGCACTGTTCCATAAATGCAGACGGACTAATGGTTCCCTTCCCTGTGGGATCGGATGACTAAGACCCCTCCTGAGCAGTTCACTGGAGTGAGAAACAAATGGGATGATGGAGGAGTGAGTGATACCATGAGCAGCCCACCTGGTGATAGGCTTGAAGGGAAGGTCATCCCGATGATAAAGCGTGGATGCCCAGAATGTGTGAATCTTCACCCCGTGCTGACTACACACCTGGCACAGCCTCTTCTCCACATCCAGCTCCTCCTGCGTGGCCTAGGGAGAACAAAATGCAGCAAGGCCATGGCTGCACGGCCTCAGCTCCTGCACGCACACAGACCCTGGTCCCTGCTCTTGCCCTTCTCCCTCATTTCCACATTTAGCTTCATCCCTTTAGAGAGAGGTGCACACAGACAATCTCCGAGTATTTCCCTCTGACAACCCAACAAGTGTTTTCACTCTCCATTAATAGTGCCAATGTCAGAGTAAGGAACTCCTTGATGCAGGATGTTGCAGATCTTTTAAATCTGCATGCACTAGGTGACTGGACAAGTATATGTAAAAGAAATCCACTGAGGGTTATTGAATATTAAGATAACATTCCTGTTTCAGGTTGAAGCCACAGATTCTTGGAGGCTGGGAAAGTGTTCAGGTGAAGTATCTTCACAGATTTGTCCCGCTCCTGTGGTCTTCTCTGGACATTTGTTATAGGTCACTATCAGGAAAAAGCTATGGAGTTAGATGAGGCCTTTCATCTGATCCTCCGTGGCTGTTCTTAGTGCTGCATGGAACAAGGCACTATGGGATGTGTAGGTTGTCACGTTAAAAGGATCATAGGCCTGACAACAGTGTTGTGTGTGTGTGTGTGTGCGTGTGCGTGTGCGTGTGTGTGAGTACACAAAACCTCCAGGGCCAGTGGTTTGACTCCAGAGCCCTCCATCAAATTCAGCAGGCTCTGGATCAAAACACTTAGTTAGCTCAGTGAAGACAGGTCAGTGACATGCCATCTGCAGTCCAGGACCTGACTTATGTTTTGTTCTTCAACACACTGGCAGGCAGCTGCCTAAATATGGGTGCTGTCAACTCACCAAGGGCCTTTTCTACATTCAATACAATATGCCCCCTGGCAGCCAGCTCCCTGTGCGAGGAAGGAGACATGAAAAGGCAGCTTGATGGAAACAAAAGGAGAAATGGACTCAGCTGACCTAAAATGTCAGTTGCTGTAAACTTTTCTTCCTCAAGACACAGGACTTGCAAGTGATCAATCACAAGTAGCTGCTGTCATCCACCAAGGACTCCCACCCAGACACCTTCACCATCCCCATCCCAGGAGACAGTCGGTTTCCCCAGGGTTAACAATACCACAGACAAGAAAGGCTGTGAACATACAGGATTTGCATCACCATTTAGATGTGGAAAAAGCCTCCACAATCTTATTTTATCTTTTAACAATGTCACTCAAATATTTCCCCTACCTCTTCATGGAAAGCCACAGCACTGACGGAGCCCAACTGAGTAATCAGATCACGGACCACATCTTCCGGCTTCCCCTTCCTCACAACCAGGGTACTGCGAACACAAAATGTTGGCTTGACTTAGGTTTGATGTTTTAGTTATTTATGCATACAGGAGGCTCTAGTTCTGGCCCAGGCACCCATGTACTAGTTTAGTTATCTATGGGGCACAGACAGCATGTGGAGGCAGACAGACAGGATTTGACTAGCCTGCATTTTTTAGGACCCAATGAACACAGTTTGTAAGCTTCTGGGGCTGAGTTTCTGTCAAACACATTTCTGCCACCCCGGATGCCTTAGAAAGAATGACTGGGCAGAAAGCCAGGCTGCTACCTAAAAGCAAATCTGTCAGATCTGTTCATCCTCACACGCTTAAGCTGAGATTCAAGAACTGTTTCCTCTTTCAATCCCCTTCACAGGAAGTGGTGGCCTGTTGGGCAGACCCTCTCCACTTTCATGTGGGAGTATTCAGAGGAATTCTTTCCTTTGAATGCTCTGTGTTCGTAACAGAATCAACAAAACTTCCCTCCCACCTTGCAACCTCACCAACTGCCCAGCTGTGTACCCAGGGCACCACACCAAAGGAGAAGCTGTGGAGAGAAAGTGGGTCTGAGGTGAGTGCAGAGTTCTGTGAGTAGCCTCATACATGACTGTCCCTTTCCCTCTCTCTCTCTCTCTCTCACACATGCACACACACTACTGTCTCATTTAACAGATGCCTGTGTTGGAGAATTATTTCTTGAAAGGGTGATACAGTGGTTTTGCCAGAATAATTTATAGCATAACTTAAAAATTTCTTCAAAGATGTGCTGGGTCTGAAGAAGGCAGGAGCAAGGGGTGCTGCTGAGAAAGCCGTTCCCCTTAAATCTCACAGAAAAGTGGAGACCAAGCTGCCCACAGGGAACACCACGGACTGGACGTGGAAGAGATTTCTGTCTACCACTGCATTAAGAAGGTACTTCACGGTTGTGGAAATGGAGCCTAGGTCTTCACAACCACACATCTTGCTGAAGAAGACCAATCTCTTATCAGCCACTGACAACAGCACAGAAGCATTCAAGCAGCTCCGAATCTGTTCACTGCAGGGTGTGGGTGCAGATGCCCACTGAGCAGTTCTTTCAGTCTCCTGCAACATTCACCATCTACATGGTCCACACTGCACTGCCAACCCAGAGCCATTCCTCTTGCTTCTACTACCACTATTATGCTGCTCTGGGAGAAGACAGATATTCTTTCTAATATCACACAGATATTCTTTCTAATATCCAGTCTAAATCTGAGGGCAGATTTAGACTAGATATTAGAAAGAAATTCTTTACTGTGAGGGTGGTGAGACACTGGCCCAGGTTGCCTAGAGAAGTTGTGGATGCCCCATCCCTGGAGGGGTTCAAGGCCAGGCTAGATGAGGCTTTGAGCAACCTGGGCTAGTGGGAGGTGTCCCTGCCCATGGCAGGGAGGTTGGAACTAGACAATCTTGAAGGTCCCTTGCAGCCCAAACCATTCTTTGAATCTGTGATTCCATGAAGACGGGCTGGCTGATGCATCTTCTGCTAAGCAAAGCCAGATGTTATCTGGTAATGGGATTCTACGGCATGTAGACCTTTAGGCCCTGGTCTATCCCAGTGACGGTTTCTAAAGACATAATGAAGGAGGAATCCCTGAAGACCCCCTTTCCACAGTGTAGCTTTCCAAAGAAATTGGGTTTAGTGGGACAGGGCATAAGCAAACTTAACTCTCCAGTCTCACAAGCCAGGATCCATGTTGGTGGGTCTCAAGCCAACTCCTAGGGAAAACTCACTACAGACAAGGAAGGACACGTGCCACCGAGGCAAGTGCCATTGTGTACATCTCGGACGACTGCTGTTCATGTCTCCAATCATGAAGACTACGGACTAAGAGCTCAAGGCTGACGCCCATCTGTGGTATCTGAGTTGAACAAATCAAAATCCCAGATGGCAGGCAGCCTGGATGGCTCTCTGCTCCCTTGCAGATGCCAGAGCAGGTCATCTGAACAGGAGCTATGTAGGGGACCTTGTTGTATCTAACAGAAGAGCTGTGGCTCTCTGAAATAAGCCATCATCAGAGCCCCCAGGATCTGACATGATTTGACTCACAGCACAAATATGCACTGAAAAAGAGAGAGAAAATAAAACCAGACGTGTTATTTGCTTTCTCAACTACCTTCCTTTCTTCTTGAGTGTTTCTCTTAGATCCTTCACACTTTCCAGCAAAAACCTGAGGCGGTGGGGCCCTGTCTTGGGGAAGCCGTAGCAGTGGGTGCCCAGGTAGTGCCGCGGGTCGAAGCAGTAGAGGGGAATCACAAAATCTACATTGCCCTGAGCCCAGTGCAGCACCTGCAAACACAGAGAGGTCCGTGACAGCTCCCGGGGGCAGAACACAGCGCACACCTCTCCCAGAGCGGGTTTATT
>NW_010135179.1:0-19817 GCF_000699245.1 Pterocles gutturalis
GGCCGCTGCTCCGGAGCAGGGCAGGGTCCCGTGGGCGCTGACCCCGCGCGGGAGGAGCCTGGTCTTCTGTGTGCTGCTCGGCGCCAGGGGTTGCTTCTTTTTTTGTGTGGTAGTATAATGCAGTTTGACTTCTTTTCGTGGTTTTTTTTCTTCAAAATCTGCCGGGAAGTGTTCAGATATTCGATAGCTAAAGTACCGCAGGAGTGTGAAGGCAGTGGGGTCAAGGCCCAGCGACAAGGTCTTAGGAGGAGTTCAGCTGCTGACTTCTGTGAAAAGATACTTAAAGTCCTTCACCTACAAAAACCTTCCCCAGACTATTAGATCAATCTTTAACTTCAAAACTCAGTATCAGCAGGGCTTATTTATTTTGTTATTTGTCCCCTGTGACCTCTTGTAATGAGGGGTGGATCTGTACAAGTGTCTATGACTTCAGCCTCGGTTTCTCAACTCATTTTAGCCTCAGTGGCAATTCATAGCTTCAGAAGTGAGCGAATAGAAAGTAAAATAGTTCAAATTTCTCTAAATGTCAGGTGTAACTGCAGAATAATGGAGAAGTGAAGATAGGCCTTTTGGTAAAGCTGTTATAGAAACTTTTAACTTTCTGAAAAATAAAATAAGGTTCTGCAGAAACTTGCTTCTACCAACTACTTATTGAACAAGAGATTTTTTTTTTCTATGTACCAGTGGAGAAGCACAGATTTGAAAGATTTGCTTCAGGAATAATGCTAACATTTTGGTAAGTTAAGTCTATGGCAAGAGCTAAGTGAGGTTAGGTCACTGACTGAAATGCAGAGAAACTGGACTTTCTCCTACTCAGGTGCTGTAATCTTGTATTTTTAAACTGTGTCTGAAAAAAATTGTATGCCAGATGGGTTCATCCAATCCTAAGCACTCCAGAAATATTAGTCGGAAAGTGAATGTCATGAAATCATTGTTATGCTTCAGCTTCTACTTCCTTGGTATGTTTTCTTCCTTTAGTTACAGTGTAGACTATTTATAGAATAGTTCTACCCAGTGAGAAAGACCTTGCAAGTACTTGCTCTCCTTGAATGCTTTAGGTTTCAAAAAAAAAAAAAAAAGTAAAAGTTATTTATACTTAGTGGTATAAAGGAAAAAAAAAAACCACCCAAGACTATGGAAATCCAACTGGTGATATAGCTGATGAAATATTTTTTAATTTCTAAATAATGGAATAGGGAACACTGCTGAGCATCAGAGTGTGTCTTACCATGTGTTTATTTCCATGCAATTAAATCTGTGCTCAAGTTTGTCAAGTTTTGATACCTAGGCTTCTGTTGCACAAAATGTTCATTGAGTAACTAACATCACAACTACAGTTTCTTTAGAATGTACGTTGACTACTATCAACAGAGTACTGTGCGACTGTATGCAGAAAGTTTGGAGTACTCTGTTTTGGTCTGTATTAGTGCTAAACTGATAGCTGTTGGCCCCAATGAATACCTTCATTTAATATTTACAGTACTTTATGTAAGCTTTCAAAAATATATATTTTAGTGTGTATATGCATTTACTTTCAATAAAGGCTTCTAGATTATTTCTAGAATCTTCTTATCTCTAGATCGTCTCTAAGGTAGGGGACTTATATCCCTCCATGACTGTATTTAAAACTGAGTAGCATAGTTAACAATAAAACTTCCTTTGTCCTGTAATTATCAAGAAAGATAATTTTTATTTGGATAACTTTATTTTAGATAAACTCTTTCTTTGGGTAAAATCAAAATAGTTTGGATTGTTCTGTAGTAGTTAACTTTTCTTGTTTGTTTCAGGCAGCTCAGTAACAACTTGGCTTCAAGGCCAGGCTGGATGAGGCTTTGAGTGATCTCATCTAGTGGAAGGTATCCTTCCTTGCCCGTGGCAGAGGGATTGGAACTAGATGATTTTTAAGGTCCCTTCCAAGCCAAACCATTCTGTGATTCTTCGCATAAACAGAGTTATTCACACAGATATTATATATATGCTTTTGGAAACATTGTGGTAGCAGGTAGTTATGAAATATGAGGGGCAAATGAGTATATAGCACTGATTTAGGATGGTGTGCATCTTGTTTCCTCTTTCAGACTATGCTGTAGAAGTTGTTTCGTAGCATTATACAGTAGAGATCCATTAATTCTGTGATCTTCTGTCACACTATCTGAAACTCAGTGTAAGAGTCCTTATTTTTGTTGTGCCTTGTATATTCCCCTTTGAGTTGTCTTAATTTGGACAGTAGAAAGCAATGCGTCCTTTTTTCTTTGTATCAAGTTACGATGTTTTCACAGTATGATTTTTTAGTAATTGGTAGGATAGTGATGGAATAAACAATGGCTTAATGGACTGATATTATGTAAGTGACCATTTTGGTGACTGAAACAAACATTGCTGGCTTTTCATGTTTTAATAAAGAGTATCAGTTTTGTGAATGTTAAAAGAAAAAAAGTGTATCAAGATTATTTTATGAGCTTAGCTTTCAATGAAGTGTCCATTGTAGGTTTAAAAATGCAGTATCACTGCGCCAAATGAATGTATATGGATTCAGCTGAGAAATGGAATCCAGTAATTGTAACTGATCTTTAAATGGATCTTCTAGTTGTTCGCTGTTCAAGTTCATATTATTTTAATCATCCATTTATTGCCAGTGTTAGCAAAGCAAAAACAGCTTTATTGCTTAGTCTTAGCTTTGACTCCTCCAGATTTACATACCCAGCTTCTAATATTTTGATATTACATACCCCACACTGTTGAGATTTTGGTGCTAATTAACTTGAATTATGACTATGAGTTTGTTAAAATAGTGTTAGAATAAGCTGTGATAGTGATTTTAATGGCAAGTCATGCTGTGCTGTTGTAGAACTTGGGTTGTGGAGTCGTTGCCATACAATTTTAGTTGAAAGTTTTCATCTTGTTGCATCAGTTGTAGCTGAACAATAAAGCTACTAGGCGGTAAGCATTTGCTCAAAATATCGGAGGTCTGTATTCAGCGGGGATGGCAGGTTTCAGTGAAGGTTATGTAGCTGGTGAAAAGGTTAAAGAATATAATGTTTGGTTTTGTTATCTCTATGTGCTACTGTAACAGTAGCTCTGATACTGTGTGCTGGTCATGGTCACAAGGATAGTATGTGCTAATTTGAATGAACTTCCAAAGATCAGATGGGTTCCATCAGTATGTTAATTTGTGTCTTTATTAGAGGATGATTGGTTTAATGTTAGTCATCACTAGTGGAAATGAGAAATTCTGAAAACATGAACGCTTTTTAAAATTTTGCCATTACTTCCACATGGATTTTTCAGAAGGTGAGAAATAAAATTCAGTAGACAAGAATGTATTTTGAATCAGTAAATACAGTTGTGTTAGAGCACAATTAGTTTGATTTCTCTGTAGAAAAGGCAAACTAAAATGTTGAAGTTTGAGGATCAACAGCATTTTGAGATATCTTTCATTATCATAGTGTTATTCTTCAGGGGTGCGTTTTAATCACATTGATAGAATATTAATCTCTAATGGAAGAAGGAATCTTACTCATGTAGACTTTGTAGTTCAAAATAAGATATGAACTTCTTAGCCTGTGATAGAACTCTGGTGACACAGTAAGGCATCGCATAAGGCTTAGCTTTTCATGGGTAGATTAAATTATTTGAGTGAAACGTCTGTATTTTTTCTGGAAATCAGATATCAGTAAAAAGCTTTCTAATTTGTACAGTTAACAGTATGAGTGTTGGTTGTGTTAAATAGATTCTGAAAGGTGCTGAGTTTCCCAAAACTGAATTTGGCTGTTAGTAGACTGGCCTTTTTGTAGTAACTGGCATGTGGAGGGAACTGGAAAGAAACTAGGCCTTCTCATTGTTGTTTGACAAGAGTGCGAAGAAATCATGAAAGCATAAATTGTGTGAGTTGGCTCTCCTTTTACTAATGAAAAAACAGTTCTCAGGATCACATGAGCTTTTTCTCCTCTCTGAAACCCCTGCTATGGAGATCCCCCATTGTTGCTGTTTTCCATTTAAAGGCCTTCAGCTAAGAATCTCTTTACAACGACAGCAATAATTTTTCTTATGTAATAGTGTTAAAAATTCCGATTTCACACACATTTTATACAGAAACTTAGTTATATTAAACATGCCTACCTTGTCTCATTGTTCTTTCACCTTAAGCTAGTTGAGTCATATATTGAGTAGTATGACTTGGTTGTGCTTTGCTATTTCTTGGAGTAGGTTTTCCACTTTTTTTTGTTACATACTATAGATTGAAATAAGAAGCATTTCCCTCAAGCCCCCACTGTCTTCTTTTGTTACAGTCTCTACTGGAGTTTGCATTTGGATTGCAAACTCCCTATTTGGGTAGTGGGGTAATTTCTGTATAATAAAATTATTTGAATGCCCTAATGTGTGATTTGTTTGGTGGTTTGGTTTTTTGGGTTTGTTTTTGGGCTTGCGTTTTGGGTGGTTTTTTGTTATACAGAAGTATTTTTCTTAACTGATTTTTGGGAATATGGAAAGGTGAGTATTAGTTTGAATAAAAATATGATGTAGACTTAGTCTTTGGTTATATAAACAACAAATAAGGTTCCACCATGGTGGTGAAAATCAGAAGTAAGTAATATTAAATGCATCTGTATAGCTTTAGTGGAAATTACCCATCAGATTGTCTATTGCAAAAATATTTTTGGACAAATATTCTGTGAACATCTTTGATCACAGACTTCCTGGGTATATACAGCAGAACAGATCTGAATCCATGTTGCCACTTGTGCTATCCTTGGAGAAATACAGTAATCTTCAGAGTGATGGGAGCAAAGTGTTACTGCATCAGATGTAAAAAAAACAAGGAGTTTGTCCAGCCTAGTACTTTCATGTAATGTGGCTTTGTGTTGTAATTATTTCTTAGAAATTGAGGGGTGTTAATAAAAACAAAGAAGTACGACATGTAGTGTGCACAGATTTTTGTTGTTGCAAAGAGTGTTTCTTGTTTTGAGTTTTTATAATGAATAGTTTTTCATAACTAGTGTTTTTAACAAATCTGTGGCCTTCTCTACTGGAATAGAGTTGATAGAGTTTGTTCTTCTCTACAGTTCAATCACTGTGGTGATGGTTCTCCTGTTTGTTATAGGTAGCTGCTTTTGCACTGTGGGTGTAAAGTTCTTGCTTAAATGTTTTATCTTGCAGTTTATCTCTGTTCTCATAAATTATTGATTTGCCAGGCTTGTGGAGTTTGATATGAGTAATGTTGCTTTCCATGCCAGTTATACTCTCCTCTAAATCCAAGCATAAGAAAATATGTTGATGGTAGAAGAGTAGTTATATATTGTAATGCAGAGAAACAAGGAGTGTGCTGCAGTGCAAGTTAAAATTGAGGTGAGTAAATAGCTGTACCTATATTTCTGTGCTTTTGTCTGGGTGGAGGAGCAGGGAAAGGTTTAGTTATTCCTTGCAGCATAGACCTGAAGATCAAACTTATACTGACCATTAAGAAGCAGTGTTGTATGCTATTATAAGAGGACTGCATATTGAAATGTCTCTTTTCCCATGTCTTTAGGTTCTTTGTTAAGCAATAGGATAATATTTTTTTCATAGGTTGTATGTACTGTTTTTTATGTACGAACTGCTTATGTGGTAAACGTACATTCTAGGAGGTTCTGCTGTGGAGTTAACGTGAACATGCATTTCTTCAGGTATGTTTTGAGAGCGTGTGAAGGTTGTCATGGGAAATAAGTTTGCCATGTTGATACCTACTTTGCGGCATTGGAATTTAGTAGTTCAGACATCAAACTCTTTCAGTTCCCAATTTTTTTTAGAAGTGTTATTTCAACCATGGTAACAGTACTGTCCTGGAATGTAATAACTCATGAGGCTGTGGAATAAGAATTGGAGCAGGTATGTCAATGTTCTACAAAAAGCAGTTATGCTACCTGTTATTCTAACAGATGCTTTAATGGTTAGGGCTTCTTCTAGTAGTGTTTTTTATTTTTATTTTAATTAGAATGAAAACATTGCAGCCTTCAATTATTGAAAATTTAGACATCTAAAATGTTTCTATATTGAAAAAAAAATTCTGGAGTAAAAAGTGACTAATTTATTTTAGTAATGCAATCCATTCCTTTCTGGTTTGAACCACCTGAAAAGAGGATGTTAGTGCAATTGTGTGGTTTTTTGTTTGTTTGTTTGGTTTTTTTTAACTGCAACAGTGTTAATTGTTGCTTTGGTTGGCAAGGGTTACCTCCATTGCTTTGTGTATGTATAACATCCTACAGAAGAGGCTAAGAATCATCAAACTGTGAAGCAAGACATTCCTTTTGAAAATGGAACAAAATAGTTTGATCAAACAAGTTCATAATTGTACTAAGTTGTATTTTGTGCGTACAGTAGCTGAAGGAAAATATTGAGTTTCTCAGCTGTTCCTCTTGGATGCAGGTCATAGTAGTGCTGTCTTTGTAGAACTAAATTAAAATGTTAGTCTTGCAAAGAACTTCCATTTTCCCTCAAGTTGCTGGCATCTTAGTGTAATTCTGCTGCTATTAGTCTTGGTTTGTGCCACTCAGATTAAATTATTTTTTTCCTGTGGTTACTCGTTTTCAAAACAGCATCCTAGTATCAGATGTGTTTTGAAAATACGATTGAAAATATTTTTTTCTCATTGCAAAGTCTTTTGATCCTTATATTGGTCTTTATTTTTGGTCACATTGGTCTTTACTATTCAGTAAAAATTAAATGCAGTGTAGTTAAGCTCTGGAATTCTACAAGCTTGTTCTTAAGAGCAGCAATTCAGCATGCCTTAATTTGTGAACTTTTTCATGCAGTTGAATACTGGCTTCTAGCTCCCAAAGCTTTGAAGCATTGTCAGAAGTCTGCTTAATGCCTTCTAAGTTCCCAAGGAGTAGATGACTTTCACACTGC
Organism: Pterocles gutturalis; assembly: GCF_000699245.1. Taxonomy (NCBI): domain Eukaryota; kingdom Metazoa; phylum Chordata; class Aves; order Pterocliformes; family Pteroclidae; genus Pterocles; species Pterocles gutturalis. The sequence goes on from NW_010135179.1 coordinate 6,886, forward strand.
TCTTGCCTATTTAGTAAAAAATACCTTTCCTGTAGCTGATCTAGTACCTGGTTTGAAAATTTAGTGTCATGTTGCAACCTTTTGTTGAAAATGCTGGCCATTTTAACATTCTGCTATTCAGTAAAAGCTCAAAATTGTTGGGTAGACATTTATTTTTTCACAACAAGATGTCAGCTTCCATTCTAAAAGAGGAGTTTGTATTTTAGCAGTCCTGCTTTAGTGCCCTTCCAGTGCCCATAATGCTTGCCCCAAGGAAGGAGTGTCTCTTGTCCTCCTCTTGAGGAGTTCTTTGAGTAGAAAATTCTGATTTATGATATGCAAAACATAGATCATAAAGAACTAAGTAGCTGCTGTTGTTGTTGTTGTACTATCGTAGAAGGGATACAAGACTGAAGTTGTTTTGAACCCAGAACTTCTTCTTTTGTTTGGGTTTTATTTATTTGGAGGGCTTTGTTTTGTTGGTTGTTTTTTTTAGAATTCAGCTATGGCTGGGGGAGGAGGGAAGACTTAGGTGTTTGAATTAGACATTACACAAAGAACACACTGTACATGCCTTGAATAATGGTGTTTCTGGAGTTAAATGCCTGCTTTGTCTCACTGAGATTGTTTGTTGCTTTGTATTTTCTGTTCAGAAAGATCTGCATTTGAGATGTGTACTCTTTCTGTTTCCCACTGAACTTGTGATTCAAGGGCTCACGTAAATTCTTTGTGATTACTCTGTATTAGTTATTAAAGGCTTGGATGTGGAATGAAGTTTGGTTAAAATTGTTGGCTGTCAGCGGGTGCTGACACCAAGATCTAGACTAGCAAAAAAAAAAAAAAAGCTGATTATGTTAGAATTTACTTATTTACTTACTTTTGGCATCAAAAGCCTCCTTGTCAGCAGTTTTGGAGTAAAAACTTTGGTGCCAGTAACCCTGCCACTATAATTGGCACCTATTGCTGCTGAGAAGACAGCATCGGCAGGCAACGCTGAGATACATGATATTCAGAGGTTCGGAGAATCTAATATGTGACCATATTTCTTCCACGTTGTTGCTAAATTGATTTTTTTTTTTAAATAACACAATGTAACAAAATTATTTACAGATGTTATGAATACCAGTATTAAGCATAATTGTGAATACTTCCCAATTCCATTTATGTATCTAATTTTTTAATCTTTCTTGGTACTGGTCTTCTTCCTCCCATCTATTTCAGCAGAATGGCTATATTTGGATTTTGTTCCCTGGTATTCAAATTGTTCAGCTACAAGCCTTTCATTGTATAGGACTCTAATTTTAGCCCAATCTAGTGGAGTGGTGAATCAAACTTCTGTAAAATTCCAATTTACACAAGAACAGGAAAAGAACTCCACAGAGCTCCTGACATCTGCTCTAACATCCTTAAGCCATGACATTTTGTATTTTGTTGTTATTCCAGCGGAAACTGCAGATCTAACTTAGAAATACAAGCTGAATAAGGCCATTAGCTAATGCAATTTTTCTTCTTTGATTCTAAATATAGCTTATTTGTTTATATGTATTGTTACATATGTTCATGGCTTTTAAAAAATTCTGTGTACTGAATATGACTCAGAGTAGAAATGCCAACATAAAATAATGGTCCTTAGTTCACGTGTATAAGTCTCTAAGTATGGTTCAGAATGAGCTCCAGAAAGGTTTAAGATCAGGACTTGTCTTGGAATCAGTGAAACAGTTTCAGTTTGATCAGATCTTTTTTTTTTATTTTTTTTTTCTTGGATGTCATTATAATTGCGTTCAGGCTACCACAAAGCACAGGGTATGCATGAGTACCAGTTTATACACCAATGCGGTTATTATATTTTTGTCTTAGAATATCCTTGCTAGTTTAATGTGTGTACGCTACAAATCTATGTCCTTGCATTCAGTTAGACTCACTCCACTGTTGTATTAATTCATGCCAGTGCAATCAAGTACCCAGAATATTATGAGACTTCTAGTTAGTTAATGTAGGACTAATGGGATGTTTGAATTGGCGTGGAATTAGGTCTCTGACAAAAGGTTTAGATGCCAGTCCAAGTGATGGCTTGCTAATTAAATGTCTAAATGTCATTGTTAAGACCTTGAGAACTAGACTTGCTTCATAAAGCTTTTTCCGAAAAATGTTTCAAGTACTGGAAGCTGAAAAGAACTAATTGAATGGAGAAAGAGAGCTTGTCTTCCTCTAAAACCAATGGATTTGTGTATTGCTTTATTTGCATGAAAAAGTAGTTGTCTGTACATGACTGTCTTTATACTGTTCCAAATCTCTTTCTCAATTTTACTTGTGAGCAAGATGTCCAGGTCTTTTTTTCACAAGTGAAATAGTGCCTTGAATGATGTAAAGGTACTGAAGAGTTCTTGTGACAGGCTAGTATGCATGCAGGAAGGAAGACCTGAACTAGTTGTAACGACAAAGCCTGGTTGTAATTCACTGTTTTATATTTTAGAAGTTTCAGGTATTTTAGAATGTTTTAACTTGTTCAGTGAATAATGGGAAAACTGCTACCTTCAACATACTGGGGTTACCATGGCTAAGTTTTATATTTGCTCTCTGCTGGTATATAAGTTCTTGCCTTTAAAGTCAGCTGCTCTGAGTATAGGTGCCGTAGGAATGTATGAATTTATTACTTGCTCAATCAGTGTTTATTGCTTGAATTTTCTGACTTTCATCACTTGTAAGTGATGGAGTTCTTTACAAAGCCAAGTAATTGTTCATGTGGGCAATTTGTCACCTAGTTCACTATTTGAAGGAGAATTGTCTTTTATTAAATTCATGTTCTTTTAAGTTTATTGCACCATTTGTAAACATGGATGGAGAGTGCTTTTTGTCATTTTTGCCTCTGTTGTGCATTCCTCAAGTTGTTATGTGTTTAAATTGCATAGTGTAGCAATAGACCTGTAAGCATCAGAATTGCTTTGTGTTGGCAAACCTCAAATCGATAAAAAGACATGATTCCTGTATTAAAGCAGTTACACTGCTCGTAGCCTGTGGTATAGAATGTTACCAGGCATTTGAACTGGGAAATGAGGTTTTCATGAGGCTTGCTACTAGCACTTGCCAACTTTTCCTCTTTGGGAAAGGAAGGGTAGTAAACAGTAAATAATAGAACATCAAGAAAGTATCAGCCAGGTGTCGACTGAAAAGCCCCTGCTCTTGTAGCTCACTTGCTTTTAGTGAAGTCCTGCTTATACTGCCTTTCATCAAGAGCTTGGACTTGATGGAGTGGCCATGCTCTACCACGTGACTGAAACATAGGTGTATTTTGTATGTGGTGGGCACACATCTGGGCACACAAGAACAGTTCCAGTCAAGTCACTCATCTGGATGACTTTAGTCACATACATATTTGATCACATGATGAACGAGTGCCCTGGTGTGAATGTCGCATGAAATTTGCAAGTTATAAGACGTGTCTGAACACAGGATAGAGCAGAAAATTCAGGGAAGGTGCACTAAAGAAGTGAGATTGGGGAACAATTAATCCATAGTCTTAAATAAGAAAATTTAATGTACTGCCAGTTGTGTTTCTGGAGGACTTTGGTTTTCTGTTCATGCGACAGAAGGGGTTTTGCCCTTTCTTGTCAGAACAAGTAATGCCTACTGTGAAGATTTGTCTTTCTCTTGCCACCTGGGGTAATTAGCTTGCAAAACTAACTCCTTCAGTGTTGTGGGAAATTCTTAAAATTCTTGGGATCTCGGCTTACCTTCGTTTGCAGACACTAGGTTTGCCTGCAAGACTACTTTATTTGGAATTATGTGTAGAAACAAAGTGTTCTGTTTGCCAGAGTTTACTCAGGATCGTTCAGTGCCAGGCAAACTATAAACAGTTTGAGTTTCAACATTAAAACAATACAAATTATTTCTAGCAAGGGATTCAGTACTTGATTAAAAATATAAGCAGTTATAAAGGAGTAATGGATCAATAAAATGCAAATCCATGCTGAGGAGGAAGATCTGTGTTAAATATGCTTTTCCATGAATCTCAGCTAGTTGGGGCTTGTGTTCTAGCTGACTTGCCTTGGGGATCTTTGAAAATACATCTTTTCATTAAAGATTGAAGAATTGGGGTTATGTGTTATGAGGGGAGGAAAAAAAAAAGGAAGTGTTGGTCTAGTGCACTTTGCAATGGAGGGCTTTTCTAAATGTGATTATTTAAAATTTTCCCTTCACATGTCTGTAGGGATTGGGATCTGAGATGCAGAATGTAATCAATAAGATGTTTTTCCTCTCAGTGGTAGTTTTTTTAAAATTGTACCTCTAGCCTGAGTTTTCCAAGAGAGTTGCAATGTTATACACTTTTATCATACAATTGTATCTGAGATTTAGTGCATGCAACTTAGGTATTTTGATTGTCTAAGATGAGTAGCTGGGGGTCCTGGATCCAAGCTAGGGAAGGGAAGTTGGCACTCAAATATGCACTCTATCTAGATCAAGGAATTTAAAAACACTCCTGGCTTCTCACTTTTGACAAACTTAAGTCCTTTTTTCTGCTGTATTAATCCACTGATGCTTTATTTGTTCTAGGCATGGCTATTAGCCCTTTGCTTCTTCAGCTGCTTTTTCCCAGTACTTTCCTGAAGTAACTTGAGGAAAGTGGTAAATTTTTAGTAGCAGCTGTCTCACATGCTGGTTTTGTTACTTTGAAGTTGCATGTTGATTTCCAAGATGAAGAATGGCCCAAAGAAAGGCCAGCTTTGTGTGTCTCCTGAAAGTGCGGATCATAAAGCACTGTTGCTACATGTATAGAGCTTGGTACTGGAAGGAGCTTGCCTAGAGATGTAATTAATATTTCAGTTTTGTATTCCTTGTCTACTGAGCAGGTAGATAAATTTCAAAAAGTATTAATTCTGCTTGAATGCTGGTCAGGGCAGGTTATACTTGAATTTTTAATTCTTACTGAATATTTAGTAAGCTGAACCTTCATTATTAGGAAAAAATATCCTAAGATATTGTAGACTCCTCAGATTTTTATAAGAACAATCCCCACTCCAGTGGAAGCAAAAAGTCTTTTTTCAACCTCAGTAGTGTTACAGAAATTAACATTTGAAGATGCCATTTATTCAAAACCCCAAAAGAAAAACATCACTTCTAGCACCCACCCCACCAACACCATAATACCACGTATTTTGAAATGAGGCTGTGGATTTTTAACTTTCAGTAAATCCAGTAAAGTGTGTGCCAAAACAGGAGGAAAAAAAAAATTAATATGCCACCAATGCCTAGAGGCTTGTGTAACAGCAAATTCCTTAAGGCAATGAGACCTTCCATGCAAGGAAGCATTTTGGTAGTGAATAAGCTGAAGAGAGCAAAAACGTTCCCAAAACAAAAGCTAACCCCAATATCTGACATGAATCATTATGCTTGATTAATAGAGCTGTGAGCAGGAAAACTGCATGCTGGCCAGGTGCCTGTGGGGGTTGTGCTACCTGAAAGCACAAGTCTGTTGTGCGGGCGTGCTTCCTCTCACAGCAGCTCATCTCTGCACACACAAATTAATTAATGGTTAAGTTCTGCATTGGTCCTGAGAAAAGAGCTGGAGGACTTTCTTTCCTAACCTTAAGAAGCAATCAGCTAAATCTCAGTAGTGTGAGACTTGATTATAATTGTTGCAACACTTTGAGTGTATGCACATTGCAGCGAATTAAATTTATGCAGGATTAAACGGATAGTGGACTTTCATGCATTTCAAGCCCAGAATGGATCCCAGCACTCTTCAGTGTGACACTTATATTAGAAGCTGCAGAACACGAAAGGTCAATGTTTCATAAAGAAATAACTTTTCTCACCTTGTGGACTCAGTTCCTACCAAGCTTTTGTGGTTTGATTAACCACACCAGTGTTATGAAATTCAATTCCAGTTTGTCTAATTTTCAGCTGATGGATCTCTTTAAACTTGTGACAAACTTGGAAATATTTTCAATATGGAGTAATAAAAACCAGCCTACTTCTTACTAAAGCAACTAAGTTGTACTCCTTCAACCATTCAGTAGAAATCTTCCTTAACAGAGACATTTTTTGTGGTCCTTCTTCAAACTCCTTAGTAATTACTATGATGTACTGAAATGTGGAATTTTTTTAGGTTTTTAAGGAAGATATATGTATCTGCAGATTCCTTGTCAACACTTTATCTTGTAAAGGACAGTTTTTCTAGATTGATACGATAACGTTGTCATGTTCTAGGTAAGAGCCTCTTTGGCTCAGGTTTTAGTTCAGGTGTTTAAAAGATTATGGTGAGAGAACTCACAGCCATGACTTCGTAAGATCTTTGTGTTACTAGACCTTGTCAGAGCCTTTCTTAATGCACTAGCTTTAAGAAACTTGCTTATAGCTGGAACTTTTTTTTTTCCCTTAGAAAAAAACTTGGAGAATGGTGATGGTTAACATAACTTTTTGCAAAAGGTCTTTCCTTACAGGATTCCACAAAAATTGACCTTCCCTCCTTTTCAATATCCTGGGCAAAAAAACATGCTGATGACCTTTAGCTAAATAGATTTTTAACTGATTTATTACTTCTAAAATGTCAGAATGCTTACAAGAAATCAACTCTTGCATTAAGAACATCTGGTTCAAACCAAACAAATGGAAGACTGGAAAGAAGATTGTGAATAAAAAGGTAAATTTTCCACTGAAGTGATAGAGCTTCCATTTGTCAGAGTGATGTGGAGGTCTGGGATGCTCCTGGGTTCACTGTGAAGCTTGTATAACCTAGTAGCATCCATTTTTTTCGCAGTGACCTCTGTCAACCACAGTGTAACAAGCAACTGAATCTGAGCATCCATTTGCATGTGCAGTCATCCATTTGTCATTTAGAGTTGTGAATACTGCAAGTTCTTATGGCTGATGCTAAATATATAAGAAGCAGCAAAACAGGGCTTTGTCTTGTAACTCAGGCCACTGTAAATATTCTAGGTAAGTGCTCAGTTTCTTCTACGGAGTCTGACCCTTAATCAGTCTCTGAGCAGTTGATGGATGTGCAGCCCTGGTAAAAGGGTACATCAGAGCCAAGAGCTGTGTGACAGCTAAGGACAAAGTATTCTAAGACAAAGTGCTTTGATTACAAAAGATAGTTCTAGTGGAGACCAGGCAGATTCAGAGCCTGACACTCTCCAAGAAACACTGGAAAACACAAAATTCTTGATCTTTCTCTAAACATTTAACATTTTTCTACTCTACAGCCCAGATAGGGGAAAGAGGAGAAATCTGTGTTAATGAACAAAGTCCTCTAGGAAGAGCTTTTCCTCTGAAAAAAATTCCCCAATCACTTGAGGTACACTAGTCAAGCGCTTTTATATGGAAGATGTTCAGCACTACAGATGTTAAGCCTTTAATACTGTTAACAGATACTGAAATGGAATTAAAAATGGATTAGAAGGTGCAATTACAGGTTTCTAAAAGTGCTGAGTAAGCCTTTAGTTTGCTGGAAGTTTGGAGTGAGTGGGTAGGCACATGCATGAATCAGTGGAGTAAACTGAACTACACTCCAAAGTCGGTTTATCTGGTCAATGTGAACTCACTTTATGCATGTTATAGGCAAATAATTAGTTTTCTAGCTCACATCTTTAAAGTCAGCTTTCCAAGTTCCTGTAAAAGTGGAAAATCCCTTTAGTGGATTGAATGAACACCATCCATTTCTATTTTCTATTTTTTTAGCTTTCATATCTTCCTTTCACATAGTTGCGACAGTTTTTTGGGTGGAATTGTTTTTCCATTTAAAAGCGAGAAATCTCTGTGAAAACTAATGCACAATGTTAATACTTGTTAAGATGAAGATATCTGCAGTTAGTTGGGGAAAGCAGGAGCTGATGTAGGTATGTACTGAACTTCTCTGTTGCCTTTCATCAGAGGTACTGCGCAATATTGCTCTGACTTGCTACCTCCTGATGTCCTACAGGTGAGGCCCAGATTAAGTAACAACTCAGTTTGTTGATATTTGAACAGAATTTTTTCTGATAAAGACTTGTACTCTAAATTACAGTCCACCAGAAATGAAGCCTAAAAACTGTCATGCTTTTGCCATAGTATTAAGAGGAGGTGGAAAATAAAGGTAAATAAAAGGAAGGCTGCAAATGTAATATGCAGCTACGTAGAAGAAGAAGAAAACACAAGGAAGGGCTGAAGTAAGAAGTGGTAATTGCAGTACACAGATACAGTAAACTACCTGACAAGTCTGAAAGAGCTGCAGCAGAGGAAACAAAGTGATACAATACCAGGATACTGTGATGTTCCTAGTTGGATGGGGAGGAAACCATAGGTAATGTGACACAAAATTGTGTTGTGTAGGGTTTGTTATGGGTAAATGGATGGTGACATATACTGGATTAATGGTTTGCTAGCAAACTCTTTCCATTATTGTCGTACTGTTTTTAGAAGATACGTGACTAATATTACCGATGGGGTGATGGCTCAATACTAGATCTAACAGATGTGAGGAAGGAAGCAGTCCTTTAATCTTTGTTTCTCTAAGTTGTAGCAAGAAATCTCCATGCAGATGGAAAAAACTTAGGGGGAAGAAAGCATGAGTGGGAGATGCCCCAGAGATCACAGTAGTTCTGGACAAAATTAAGGAATTGGCAAACAATAGACAGCATTAGATAATGAAGGATTTAAAGAGCAGGTGATAGGTTTCAGTACCTCTGACTTATTTATGAAATAATTAAACAGCATGCATTTTTCTGCTTTTCTCATTAGCTTATGTTACCTTACTTCCTCGTAGTTAATTGACCCCGGTGAAAGACAGGTCTTTCCTTATAGAAAAATCTTCTCATGTTCAGGAACAAAGCCTTTTGAAAAAAATAGTGGAATTTTAGTACATTAGTATAATAGAATCTCTTAAAAGGACAACTTGATTTCTGATTCTCTGTTAATCAGTACAGAAATTTCCTGTTTATTTTTGTAGGACTTTGGTTTTTTTTATGGGTACATGTATTCTGGATGATGCATCAGGAACAGTGACAGAGTTCTTTTCTTCGTTCTTTCTGCGTCTGCATGAGAAATACGGTCCTTTAGTTTCTTAATCCTCAGGAAACCTCTTTTTCTGATGGTCTTTATAATGCTTTTAGTTGGAGGACATCTATATGGGGAAATAATACGCAATGTTTCTGAGAGAATCCTGATGAACAAACTTAGGAATACAGCTTTTCAGGATCAAAACACTGATATTAATGCAGGTTATGAGTGTTTCCAATGGGTGTGTATGCAAACTATCACTGATCCTTGTCACATGACAAGGCTCCTAGGGAACAATACACAGGCTGTGTGTGATAGTGAGAGGGGTGAAAGCAACTTAATTTCCAAGAAAATGAGAAGCAGAGAGAATGTTCAGCTTCATAAATTTTTAAAATAAAGTTGAAAGGCAGGAGGCAATCTTTGGTTATAGCAGCTGCTAAAATATTTTATGAAGTCCAGTGTTAAGACGAAATTTGCATCTTTGGAAAACAGATGTGAAATGTATTTATACCACTTTTCTAAAAGTACCAGCCTGATATAAGTCAATGTGTAAAACATATTAGTCAGTGAAGTTCTGAAGGCAAGATCTCTTAAGTTGGCAATGCTATGTTTCAAATTTGTGAGTATTAACGACCATAGTGCCTGGCAACAGAGAGAGAATTTAACTCATTATCCAACCCACTCACTGTGCCCAGAGTCTCTGAGGTAGGTAGTACTATGTATGTAAAATGACTAATAATGAAATATCAATCACTTTATATTAAATAGTGAAAAGCTTCTACGGAGAAAGGTACTGCTGCAGATGGTGAGGTTGTGAAGGCACAGAGAACTATCCCATTTGTGAGCCAGTTATGTAAAACCTCTTGTATTTTCTGTTGTAATAGTCTTGATTTTATGAAGCAAATAAATATTTTGGGAAATGCCCTTAATGGTTTTAAAACTGTAGGTCTTAATCAGCTGAGAGCTTCTATTTAGCATTAGTTAGTCATGGGGGGAAACTGGTAACGGTATCTTTCAAAGAATGAAAAAGCCATCCTGTTCCTTCTGCCAGACAGAAAATAACTAAGTCTAAACAAGACTTTTCTCTGTACAGTTCCTTTCTGTGTTTTATTTTTTCCCGAGAGCCTGACTTTTTTTTATTTAACTACTGTTTCGTTGGTATCAGTTCTATGAGCAGAATCCAGTATTGCACATAGAAAGCAGATGTTTTAACACCACTGGAAGACGCAGTATGAGTAAGGTCGTGTTATTACTACCAACATGTTGTTCATTAAACTGAATTTCACTTCATTCTGGATTTTGCTTCAGAGGCAAGTGCACGGGACACAGACAAAACATCAGCTGCCATTTTTATGAAATCATAACAGAACGGGCATTACTATGAGCAAGGAAGGGAAAGCTTTCTGCCTCCCACTCAGCTGTCAGCTTGGCAGAATATATTGGAGAATCTGTGCTGCTGCTTATGACCTCTGCTTGTTCTGTGAATAAATACAGGACTTCATGTAAAGAACGGTGAATCTAACATCACCCATCAGCACTGAATTTACTCAAACTTACGCAGCTTGTGACTACCAGGCTCAGAAAGAACTAACCAGTACCAGGACTAGCCAGAATCTTTTCAGAGAGTGAGAACTATAGTTAGTTTTTTCAGAGTTGCAGAAAATGCAGTATGATGTATGTAAACAAACTGAATACACTATGTCGTCTTCGACCTTTGATATTCCTAATTAGGGTTCTATTCTAAATTAAGGGTACTTCTCAAGCTTGGTTTTTCACTGAGAAGTATGCAATTTAGCTTTAAAGTACATAGGATTTCAGTTTCTCTGGCATTTCTTTTGGCATCAATTCTCTGGTATTGTCTTTGCACACTTAAAATAGTCATTCCAGACCGGTTGCACTTGCAACTTCTGAACGTGATTTAAAACCATTACTGGACCAACCTGATTGCTATGTAAGCCACAACTCATATTGCAACAATTTGACAGCTGATAATGTAGGTGTTGAGCTATGTCTATACTTACTTGACTGTACACTAATGTGCTAATGTAAATAATTTTGGGGTGAGAGAGCTGCCCAGGAACAAGAGGGAGCATTTTGGTTTGCTTTTCTGAGGGGAGGAACAGTGGCATATATCAGCCAGTTATAAAGTAAGATGGCTTTAGATCTAATGCCTAGATAAACTTTATGCCTGTTAAGAGTAATGTGATAATCTGTTATAGCTGAGGGAGTATGAACTCAGTCTCTGTGAAATGAAATTGAGTGGATCAAAAACCAGATGGATGTCACCTATTGCTGTAATTAATAGAAGCTTTGTAGCAAAAAAACCCCATATAGCCTGAAACACCCTTGAATGCTGACCCATATAGCTTTTGTTTAAAATGGTTTACTGTAACAGCTGAAGTGACAGAACATCTATAGTTTGCTACACTGAAGTTAAATCGACTTTTTGTGATACCATGCTGAAGGTGGCAGATGACATAATACTACATATCTCCTTAATCATGGTGATGTTTGATGGTTATCTGGTAAAGAGCGTCTTTCCTGAGAGTGGACTATTGCCTTCTGTGACTGGAAAAAGGACCCTTGAGAAAACAGCTGAAATTAAAGTAGTAGTATTTAAGCATCTGTGGTGCAATTGTTCACATTCATACATGGGCCTGTAGTGCCTTTAATTTTGTCTGATCCCAACCACGAGGTATCATGAGACTGCTTGTTTCATACAAATCAAATAGATTATTATAGGAAGACTGAAATTTACTCAGGCATGTAAGGATGCATGTTTTTAATGAACTATCTATGCTTATGTCCACTTGTGCAAGCATATAACTCCATAATTCAGGTGAAGTGCCACAGGGAAGGGCATTCATTTGCTCTGAGAAACCGTTGCGCTCTTTCAGATGTCTTCTGTCATGCACTATTCTGTTGAGATAGAGTGCACAGCCCGTAGTTTTATTCTTGAATACTTCTTCTGGAGGATTAAAAAGGCTTAATATCATACTGTTTCTACAAAGCTACCTATTAGAGTTGGATTTTTTTAAACAACATCACCATAGTACCTGTCATACAGCGAACCTTTTTTTTAAACAACAAAAATACAAATGACAAACAGCTGAAATACGGCTTAATTTCTGGTGTCTCTTGTGTTCACTAGGATGTTTCTGTGGGGTTTAAAGTGTTCTTCATGAATACTTTGTTACATCGTTATCCTTGGTGAGAGATCAGTTCTGAAAGGAGATTCTAAAGTAGTTTCATCAATTGATGTGTTTATTCATCTGTTGTTTGGGGTTTTTTCCAACCCATCACTAACCTGGTACTTATTGTTCTGATTTGGTTTGACTTAAATGTGTATATATTTGATCTGCTGTTAAACTGCCAAGTGGTAGTGACAATTTTATATCTCAAAAGCACATGAAAACAGTAATTTACTGAACCACAAATAAATCTAAGATACCCTTGAAGGATACGCTTATGGTTGCCTTTTTAATAAGCAGTGTCTCTAGTGTTTTAAAAATTAGATGACCTGTATTAGCTTTAATTCTAGTGCATGCAGAGCCTCGTTTCATTTTTATATAAAAGCAAAGCATTTTCCTTTATATAAATGCAAAAGATTGTAGTCTTACATCGTATTTAGTCCTCTTATTGAAAGGAGAATGAGTGATAATCATCACAGCTGAAGTGATGCAGATGTTCTGAGCTAATTTCTGCAGCATGCGTTGGGTCTCTCTGTGGACATAACAGAGCGCTGGGGCTGCTTTTGCCTTGGAAAGAAGGTCCTGCCTGCCTGCTCGGTGGTGTAAAACCTGCCCCCTCGCTGGCCTGTCAGCCTCTGTGCATTAGCGGAAATCACATTCTGTGTTTTACGTCATGTGTGCGCAGTAGGTGGTATCGGGTTTTGCACGGCGCAGGCCTTCAGCGGTGTGCGCCGGCGGGGACGTCCGCAGCGCTGTCCTGCGGGAAGGACGTCGGTCTCGCACGGTTCG
>NW_010135180.1:0-2132 GCF_000699245.1 Pterocles gutturalis
AGCCAAGGGCTAACCCACCACAAGAAGTAACATGGATTATATCTCCAGAACGTTAGTCAAGTATCCACACAATTAATTTGTTGTACTGAAGAAGAATGGAGACATAGAGGTGAGATTTGAAGGATTATAATCTAGATCTAAAAGAACTTGCTCAGGTTTGAAATGTGACTTCAAATTTGTGCAAGATATACTTGAGGATTAGTTAGCTGTCACCCAAGTAAAAGAAATGCATCTTTGATGCATCCTGGCTTACTCTTTACTTTGTACTTTAGTATCAATCATTTTGCTGTAAGGGAGTTTGGAGCATAGTACACAGACAGACACACACACACAAAGGCGCACTCTTTAAATTCTAGTTTAATAACTCATAAGTATTTTAACCCTAATTTAGTTAACAGTAAAAGATAACACGTTTCATTTTACTAATGAGTCTGCAGTAATAAAATGTGGTGAATGGCAAATTAAAAAGCAAGTTTTTTTTCTCTGCAGAAGGCGAGGGAGATTCTGCTACAAATGAATAGTAACATTGCTTACACAAACATTAGTAAAATTAAGGAGCAAAACCAAATTTGGTAAATTTGTGATAAAACAGTTCATTTCAAACATGTATTTCCACTCTGTCAGAAAAACTGATGTCTGAACTAGACTTATTAAGCTAGAGCTTACCAGCCATGAGGGAGATGTTGGTATATTGTTATATTAGTACACACATGAAATATTAATAGAATAAATTTTATATTTTAAAGAACCATAAAGAAGATCACAAAGACTTCTTGCTAAGTTTAACAACAAACTGCATAGACATTTTTCTCAAGAACAAGAAAGGAGTAACTGCTTTGGCCTTAGCAGAAGGTAACAATCAAATAATTTAAGATAAATTTTACTTCCTCCTAGAGCACACTGCTAAATCAAATCAGTGTATTTTTCCACTATATTAATGAACAGAGAGTTCAGAATCACTGTAAAAAGATGCTGAACATGAAATGCACGTAAACAACTACCTGCTGGTGAAGCAAGTCAAAGGCAAAACCATTCTTCTCTCTAGTTATACTCTTCAAACACAGTGCCCACTTATCATTAGCGTATCACTTTCTGATATCTCAGGGTCCTCACCCCATTTCTATACAACTGACCTCTCCATACGAGCTCTCTGAAGAAAGTCATGTAGTGAGATTTTTCATAGATATTTAGCTCTACTTTGACTCGTCAAAGGCATTTAACAATATTACAGCAACACATACATTAGCCACTATATTCATAGCTGAGGAAGACCAGTAAATGGGGATCTTCTCTGCTTTCCTCTAAAAAAGAAAGAAACAACCTCCCTAAATCTAAACTTATATTTACCAAGGAAGTTCTAATTTCCTCACAAAGATAAGAGTTTGAAACCACTCATATATATGCACATATACATACATATATATATATGTATATATATACACATACATATATGCAAACCAACATATACATATGTATTTCTCTTGCACTGTGATATGACTATTAAGTTCTCCAAAGGCGTACCTATTGATGCTTACAGGAAAAAAGAAATGTATGTTGCATGTGGAACATCCTGATTATGTCCTGCCCCATGCATCTGTTAATTTTTATTAAAGAGAGCTTTTTTTCTTTTTCATTTCGTACAAATATCTACATTTAATTTCAGTAGGTCAGAGGACCATGATTTTTTGCTTCTCCTCCAGACTAATGCAGAAACCTTGACAAACAATATTAAGGATTTTTTGGTAGGATGACTAAAAGAAGTTTAATACCATGGTCATTGTTTTGTTTCTATAAACCCTGGAGAACTTTTGAGTGGACACCATCATCAAAATCAGAAAGCTCTTCCTGACTTATTCTTTAAAATTAGAAGTTATTTGAATAAAGTGAAGTGAATAAAAGCAACATAGTTTATAATATTTTATCTTGAACAATGCACATGGTGGCTCTTATCCTCATATAACTTCTTTTCATAATGAACAGCTTCTAAGTAGAGTCATAGAATCATAGAATGGTTAGGACTGGAAAGGACCTTAAAGATCACCGAGTTCCAACCCCTCTGCCTTGGGCAGGGACACCCTCCACTAGACCAAGTTGCTCAAACCCTCATCCAGCCTGGCCTTGAACACCTCCAG
>NW_010135180.1:2250-2661 GCF_000699245.1 Pterocles gutturalis
CTCTCACTACACTCCCTGATAAAGAGTGTTTCCCCATCTCTCCTGTAGGCCCCCTTCAGGTACTGGAAGGCTGCTGTTAGGTCTCCTCAGAGACTTATTTTCTCCAGGCTGAACAACCCCAATTCTTTCAGCTTGTCCTCATAGGGGAGGTGCTCCAGCCCTCTGACGAGTTTCATGGCTCTCCTCTGGACTCTCTCCAACAGGTCCATGTCTTTTTTATGTTGGGGGCCCCATAGCTGAACACAGTACTCCAGGTGGGGTCTCATGAGAGCAGAGGAGGAGAACCACCTCCTTCGACCTGCTGCTATTGCTTCTTTTGATGCAGCCCAGGACACGCTTGGCTTGGCTTTCTGCAAGCGCACACTGACAGCTCATATTCAGTTTCTCATCAATCAACACCCCCAAGTCCTT
>NW_010135181.1:0-7217 GCF_000699245.1 Pterocles gutturalis
CTTAATGATTCTATGATTCTATGATCTGAGTTGCGTGGGTGAACCAACAGCATGCCCATGGCTGACAGCACCTCATTCCTGGTCTGCACATCTGGACTCACAACGTATTCACCAGGGCTGAGCGTGGGTCAGAATTGTGCCTGTGTGCACTGTGACCTGAGTAGCAGGCTTTGCTGGTGCATGACTGCATTAAATGCATCACACTGCCCCGGTGTTGGGGATGAGCATGACCTCCAACTCCTCTGTGATGCACACGGGGTGCAGGCTGACAAGGCTGAAGTCTATCAGCACCTTCCACTCAGGGCTGAGGAAAGGGCTGAGCAGTTCCCTGGTCTTTGTTATTCCTGGCAGGCACTGCCATGCATCTGGGACAACAAACCGTAAGTATACAACTGCTGGGTGTAGCCTCTGCCCCATGGCCCAAGAAGACTGTCACACCAGCTCCTGCTGCTCAGTAGGAAGCCAGACTGTGATGGGAAAGTCCACCACAAGGACTGTCAGAGATGTCACTGAAAGAATCTCCAAGGACTCCTGACGCTTGTGTTTAGACAGCTGAATTGGTGCTGGAACATCTACACATCAGAGTCACAAACACCACTTGTATTTCTGGGCTTATCACACATTTCAGAGCTCCTTCATCACAATGTGTCAGAGCAGGGCATTCAGGGACACCTTGACCCAGTTTGGTACAGCTGCACAACATCTGCAAGGGCACTTAACTGATGTACTCAGTCTGCAATACTGTCTGGCACTGCTGTCTTCCATAATTCCTTCTTTTTACTTCTTTTCTTCTTTTCCTCAAGGCTTCTCAGCAGCTCAGGCAAAGCCACTTGCAAAGATGAGCACAAAATAACTTACAACTTATTTTGTGCTTATCTTTGGGGTAGCAAAATCCAACTTCGCAACAGAAGGGGGTTTTGGGGTTGCCATAAAATGATCAGTTAAGGAAGCAAAATGTTAAGGGAATATGGGAGGTTTTATGGTCGTACAGATGGACATGGAAGAATTTCATCTTCTCTTGCTAACATTCCTCCATTTGACTATCAGTTCTACACTGCATAAACCTCCTCCCCCTGTCCCCAAATAGACCTTATTCATCTCCACATCACCATGGGGACAGAAAGAGAGACAGTAGGCTTCTTTGTCCACCAGGAAGCATGAAAAGGGGCCAGAGAACTGAAGTGATGGCTCAGAAGAGCCTCAGTGAGCTGGGCTTGTTCTTTTTGCTGTTGAGTGATGGGGGAAAGGTGCATGTCCTCCCCTAGAAGCCAACACCTCTCACATCCCCATTCCGGCTCAGGCAGCAGTAGTGCCAAAGCTGTGCATGTAGCTATGTGTTGTTCCCCAAAGTGCTCTTTTTTTCCTGCTAGGACAAGCAAATAAGTATCACAGGGTATTATTGGGTTATTTACCCACCCCCAGCAGCCTGTCACCTACCCTTGGCCCTGACAGCAAGACCTATGTACAGCCACTTCAGCCAGTGTGAACCCAGATTTATGTTCTCCTGAGCTGTGGGTCAACTGAACCATGCTGGATATTACAGTCGAATCCTACCCTTGCTTCTATCCCAACTGAATCCAAAATAATTCCATTCACTTTCCCGGAATGATGTTTGTGGGTGTGAGAAAGTAGGAACTGAGGACTTGGCACTCCCAAAGCTTGTCCTCATTTGCAATCATTAGTTTAAGTTAATACACCTGAATGACTTCATTTGTGCTTAGCTTAGTTTTAGTGAGTGCTGGCATTTGGGGAAACACCACTCCAGCTTCTGGAGTGATTTGATTACAAGTGCTGAGTGATTAGATTAGCAGAGTGGCTGGACAGAACTGTTAATTACTTGTTGTCATTCCAGCTGATGTCTCCCCACTGCACCAGCAGCTTGAGCTATGCATTTGCATAGATAAAACCTGTGTATGTTTATTTTTAATTCACAGCCTTGCCTCCTGTCAGTGCTTCTAGTCCCTCAGCTTACATGGTCGAGGTCGGCACTAGCTGTAAGCTCTGTTGTTAGCCTGTACTGGAGAACACTGTATGGTGCTGAAAATGTCAGTGAGATAAACTACTGGTTCTTTGACATAACTCCAGCAGAGATGTATTTCAGATTCTCTGGGTAGTGCTCTTTCTGAAGTGTAGTTTCTTGGCATACAACAGTGCCTCATTGCAGAAATAATATAGTTTTGTGATGCTGTTGCAAATAGCAGTAGTTTTCACTGTCTCTTAAGCTCTCCTGAGTTTCAAGCACAGCAAAAAAAGCCTCCTAGGAAATAACCCTAGTTTTAAGGCTGAGGCTCCAGAGAAGTACGTGCCTACTTGCAATTTGTGAGCATTTCTGTTCAAGGACAAATGAAAATAAAGCAAGCAGGCAGTGAGAGTAGGATTTTTCTTTGTAAACCTAGTCCCCTATGAGTTACATGTTTAAGCTCATTGGTCATCAGGGCTACTGCTGCTGTCAGGAGAGAGGATGACAAGCAACTTCAATGAATGCTGCTTTTCCTCCCTTTGGTGACTTCTAGGAAATGTAGTCTGATTGAGTGCTTGAAGCTTTGATAGATAAAGTTCAGTCAGATGAATCCTACCCTTCCTGCTCCCTGCCCAGAGGAAGCAGACCTATGCTGCTGCTCCTCTGCCAAGAAATAGCAGACGTTATGTTTGTCCATATGGAGCAGTGCTCTGAATTCTTGTGCTTGGAATACATGTGGAATTCCCTTTCTATTAAAAAGCAAAACAAACCAGCCTGCTCAGAAATAAGTGGAAGGCTTTTAGGAATGTGGAATTGGTGTTCTTTCCTGGATGCCAGGGACAATTTAACGTTCTGTTGGATCCTTATCAATTCCCTTGTCCCTCTGGGTAGTAAAAGCATGCAAAGTACAAAGGGAAAACATAAAGTAATGCTGTATAAATTATTTAAAAATATAACACTGATGAAGAAAAGTAGCCTAAGAAAGGGGATAGGGCCGTGATGCTTTTAATTGCTGATAACGGTTGATGTTTGCATAGTAAAAATGTCAAAACCTTGAATACCAGACCTATACCTCCTCTGCACTGTGAATTTCACTATGAGGTGTGAAGCAATGAAAAACCAGGGTCCTAATATCCCACAGAGTTTCTGAGTCATCTTATTGCACTGAAATAAAAGCACTTTAGAAAATACAAGCCATCTGTGATGTTAAATGCAATTATCTGATTTGCCTTAATAAACGCTCACAAATCACCACCAACCACTTGAATTTTTCAACACTGCTCTGACTCATTCATAAACAGGTAAAGGTCATCCTGCTAAGACATTATCAACTCTGATCATTATCAAGTTATTATTATCTGCAATAACACAACTGCTTCCAAGCAAATCCAGCACAGAAAAGAATTCTAAAGGAGACGTCATTTTTTTTTAGCTCTGACCTTCAGGGGATCAGACTAGGTATGTTATTATGCTGAAGTCTACATGGTATTGAGTACTACTGATAGCTTCATCCTACTAGTGCTGAGGTAAGTGACAAACATTATTGATGTCAAAGATCAGATCCCAAGCTCTGTGTTCCAGATTCCCCATGGCTGGAGCTTCTGCACATCACAAATTACCCAGATATGTCCTTTTTTTCCCATTTGCCCAGTAATTTTGCCCAAGTGTGATAGGGACACTATGACTGTACAAATTAAATGTTCTGGTTGTAAATGCACTACACTCAGGATGTAGCAGTGCTACTGTGCATACAGAGATTGTGTTCTATCTGGACTCTGTACAGATGTACATGTCCCACACTGTACGGGTTCAAGTACTTCTCTCCAGGGAGACTCAGAAGAGCTATGATAATGCTACCAAAAATGTTGTTTCTCATAAGTTATTTACACCTGTAACAAAAGCTACAAATATTAATTTAAAATCTATTTTGCATAAGTGTAAATATTTGTAGCTACCCATCAGGAAGAGCTGCATGCGTGTTACCGAAATCTCAGCACACACCCATCAATGTGTATCGTGTGAGTATAGTGGGAGTGGTTTGAATGCTCAGACACTAAAAACCAGCATAGAATCACCAAAATAAAGAACCTTACATAAGCAGAATTTACTTAGCTTCACAGCAGACCTGGTCCAGGATCCTCAA
This sequence comes from Pterocles gutturalis, assembly GCF_000699245.1. Lineage (NCBI taxonomy): Eukaryota > Metazoa > Chordata > Aves > Pterocliformes > Pteroclidae > Pterocles > Pterocles gutturalis. Next base: position 4,104 of record NW_010135181.1, read on the forward strand.
AACAGTGGAGAAGAAAATCGTTATAATCAGGAGGAATACAGGGACACTGTCCAAGCATGCAGAGATGGTGTTAGGAAAGCCCAAACCCACCTGGGGATGTATCTGGTGAGGGACATGAAGAAGTGTAGCAAGAAGAGGTTCTAAATCTATGTCAATAGGAAGTCTAGTGACAATGCAGGCTCACTGCTGCATTGGGCATGGGCCCTAGTGACAAAGGAAATGGAAAAAGCCAAGGTGTTCTATGCCTTCTTCACTTCATCTTTACTCAGAAGACCATCCTTCATTTTCCATTTAGATGGAAAAAGAAACTGTGAGGAGTGATCAAACACTGGAGCAAGTTGCCCAGAGAGGCTGTGGAGTCTCCACCCTTGGCAATATTCCAACCTGACTAGCCATGACCCCGAGCAACCTGCTCTAGTTGCTGCTGCTCTGAGCAGGGGGTTGAACTAGAGGATCCCTAGAGCTGCCTTCCAAGCCCCAGTGACTCTGTGATTCTGTGACTGCAGGTGACTGAGCGCACTGAATTGTTCCAGCCCACATCAAGCTGCGGTTCACCAAGTAACAGCAGAAGTCAGGATTGTTTACACAAGTTACCCAGCTGTTTGCCAACGGGTCACATGGACCTGCTGCAGTAACTGTTTCTCTGGCTCTGTTTACATACACATCCTCTTTAGGTATGGTTCTTTCATTGTCTATGAGGAATGTTTACGTGGTGAGATTCAGTGATTCACCCTCCAACCAAGAGCAAGGAGGGCTTTCAATGTTTTACTTTTCTCTGCAGAAAATGGACCTAAACATTTTTCAGGAAACCATAAATCTCATTCACTGCTCTCAGATCTCCAGTACAAACTCATCTGAGGCTGTCACTGAAACAGACAAGTTCTGCTTTGGTGACGCTACCCTCCCTTGCTTGTTCCCACCTCGTACTGCCCAATTCCTTGTGCTACACGTGTGTTTGGGCAGTCACCAGTGGATGAGAGCAGGTAGCTGATGGGGGTAACACTCAACAGGCTTTGTGCCAGGTTAGTTTTCAGTAAAAAGGAAAGCCGTTTGAGGCTAATGATGGCAGTAGACAGCAGGAAGGGAAACCACTGCTTTAGACAGCAGTGCTAGCCCAGGATAGCTGAAAGGGTTCATGGGATCACAGGATGATTCAGGGTGGAAGGGACCTCAGGAGGTCTCTAGCCCAACCTCCTGCTCCAAGCAGCATCAGGTGATCAGAACAGGTTGCTCAGAGCTTTATCCAGTTGGGACTTGGAAATCACCAAGGATGGTTACTGCAAAAACTTTCTGAGCAACCAACCTGCTCCAATCCATGACTGTCCACCTGGTGAAAAAGGTTTTCCTATGCCCAGCCTGAAACCTTATTTTTTCAGTCTGTGCTTGATTTCTCCCAACCTCCCACCATGCACCACTTGTGAAAAGCCTGACCCAAAAAGCTGTCATCCAAGGCAGCCACAGCTGTGGTCTACACATGCAGCCCCACTGCTGATTTTGGATTGTCCCACTGGGCAAGTTGTCACAAAATTGCTTTGGGAGGAAAATGCGTGGCATGTTTCCATGTTTGCATAAAATTTCTCTTTAGTTTACCACAAAGCAATGAGTGAAATAAACAACTCATCAGATCATTTGATGATGGCAAAAGTCAGTACCAGTCTCTGTACATGACTTAAGATGTGTTACTGGAGAGTGGAACTAACCTCACACTTATAACAGGATAGACTTTTGTATATACTGCTGTCCACCTCACACATGTACAGATCATATTAACCCATCCGCCTCCCTTCCCCAGCTTTCTATCATATGAAATAAACCATAATAAATTTTATGGATCTTCTGAGTACTTTAAATTCCATTTTTTTCCCTTGCAACTTAGAGCAAAGGATTATATAGCAAAGGCTATTTAAGAACATAATGTTTATTTAAAAAAAAAAACAACAAACAATTACTGAAAAGACAAAACTAGAGAAAACACCAGAAATTGCAACAGTGATGATAAAATGCAGGTTGAAGACATCCTATGATCTTTTGTGAGTCTCCTACAGACCTCCAAATGCACTTCCTGTAGTATTACAGATTATAATGCAAAATAGTTTTGACAATAAGGGAATATAGGTGTGTAAGGCAAATAATACTCAAAGTATAGTTCAACAATAGTATGGACAAAGAATATTGTGCAATTAGTCTACTACACAATGAAAACATATTTTTCAGTGCCTTAATGACACTGTTACATATTACATATATTTTAAACACCTTTATTCTACTTTTGGGCAGACTACAGCCTCCCTGCGTAATAGATCTTCTGAAGTCATTCTCAGACCCCAGAAAACTGCTGCTGAATATTAGTGTTTACACTTTAAAACATAGCATACCTTGGTTCATTTTGTGATGGTTAAGACTGGATCCACACAAGTGTAAGAACCTGTTTCCATGGATCAGAGCATGGGACTTCTATCTAAACTTGGTTTCTCCCCTTTTCTCAGTATATGCTCAGCTGAGTTATAGAGCACCTTTTCCTTTTAAAGCAAAACCCCGCAGAACATTAATAACAAAAACTTGGATATTAAAAAAAAAATCAGCAATGCACCTAGCATTTTGTCCCCATGCCTTTCAAGTATTTGTGTGAGACTCAGCAGGTCTTCTCAGGAAATGCCACTTCCTACAGCAAAAAAGAGAATGCATAGAAACTCCCCAGCCTCCTGGTACCCAGTATCCCTCAGGCTGTTTGTCCAGGCATGTGGTTGGCTCTGACAAAGGGAGGGGAATTGAACGGGAATTTTCTACTTACCGCATCCACACCTGAATTTTCAGCTACCTCCTACACTGCAGAGTCCATAAAATTTCTGCTGAAACTTCCTTGTTTTTCATAACCAAACAAGTGCTACTCGCAGCCTAGGGCGTGTGCTGAGAGTGTGCCCGAACCAATGTACTGCCCTTCCCTCTTCCAGCCCTCAGTACTGACAGAGGTATGAAGTGGAAAACTCCACTTCTTCTTCCCTATCAATATCATATCTGTATAGTCCTATGCAAGTTCCTCCCACTCCTTTCCCCAATCTAAATGCACTAATCATCGCGTACCTTTGAAAAAAACACCCATTTCCATGTACTCTT
>NW_010135181.1:7248-9971 GCF_000699245.1 Pterocles gutturalis
GCAAAGTAGGAGTCTAGACACTGAGTTGTTAGGGCAGGTGGGATGGTCCTGTGATAGAGCTATTTCTGTCACTCTTAAGTTTGATTACAAACTTTGAATGGTTTTAATTTCACCATCACAGTTTAGGCCCGTTCAGCTAAGCAAATCACAGCCAAAAATGTTCAGTCATGGCTGTGATGCTGTTCACTGCCAGAGACACCTGGTGCCTCACTTAAGGTCAATGATTTTCAGATGTGTCTTCAACTGACCCTGAAAGATGGCTCTGCACATGTGGTTGGGCACCCAAAATAATTATTCATGTTTGAAAATCCTGGGTCACAACTATACGACAGAAGTGACTCATTAACAAGGTCATCAGATGAAGATGGGTGAGAATTTCACTATGTTTTACAGAAAGTATGTAAGAGCACCAAGGGGTGTTTAAAGCTTAATGACTGTTGAACTTCTGTAAGGTGAAAGGGGAATAAAAAGGGAAAAATTATGATGGATGATAGTGTAGTGAAGCATACAAGCCTAACATCTTGCTTAGACTTCAGAACTCTTCTAGTAGAGCAATGCTATTGATGGATGTACTTTCATCTGTCAGCTGGCGGAAGTCCTACCCAAAAATAAGTCGAATGACTAAGGAGCCTCTAGTCAGTATTGCTTATTTCATCTGGTGACCTAGGGCAAAGTACACAGCAAATTGATTTTGGCTGTGAGAAACCGAGTTTGTTTAAAGGGAGTTAGTGTGGCTACACTTTTAAGAGTAAGTTTAGAAGAAGGCCGTCTGGGGAGAGGCAAGAAAAGCAAGGAAGCACAATGAGATAGCTCTTTCTGAGCAGAGAAAGCTGGTCTTTTTCTACTCTGTAATTTAGCGGGGTGTTTTTAGAAAGTTAGCTTGTTCTCACTGATGTTTTTGAAAGCTCTGCTCAAAACAGATTGTACTTTACCACAGATTAATTGAATCAAATTACAGCCTCTTTTCTCTAATGAGTGACATACATTAAATTACAATTTGCCTAGTCTTGACCAGAATTTCAGAGGTTTCTGATGTTTTTAGATACTGTTAAATACTAGGTTTCACTAGCTATCATGTAACATTAGGTATCAAACACTACACCTTTTAACATCTGTCCTGCCCTATTTGCTATCTAGTCACAGCCATAATTTTGCTGTTCTTCAGCAGGCACAAAGCTGTAATTAAAAACTACACGTCTGTTTAAAGGGGTTAGTAAAATTGTACTCACTGTGGATGTCCTCAGGGCCCACAGCTGAAAGGTAGTTACCAGTAAGAAATGCAGCATACAAATGGGGATAAGACTCCAGCTCTCCATGTCCACGCCACTCAAACCCTCAGCCTTGATTTATTCACTCTGTGGCTTCCAAATCGTTCTAACCAAGAAAACACTGCTTCAAATATGCATTAGCCAGGTAATTACTGTAGCATACATCCAAATATTGTTAAAATTAAATACATGATTAAGGATTAATTGAATATATAAACTATACAAAATGTCATCAGTATCACAAAAGCTTATGTAGTGATGTTGAGAAGAAACTGCTGAAGGTTGTATGTATTACACACATATGAAAACTGTGAAATCTACGAACACCCTATTTTCTTGTCAGAAAGTACGTAAATATCAACCCATTCCACTCAGCATATGGTATCAGGTGTGGGGCTGTGTTGTGCTTGGGAATACAGCATATCCTCTCAATCATTATCATAATGCACTGTGAGTATGCCTACCACTTTGCAGACATGTGAGAGACAAGGCTGCTGCTCCAGGGAGCTTGTATCTTGACTCATACACCACACAAAGGCTAACAGGTCAAATGAATATGAGAGAGAACAACGGAGGTCTTCAGGGCAAAGTTGGTAATAGAAGGCTTCAGAAAAGACTTGGGCTTCAAGGCCATTCTGTACGGCCGCTCTCATTTTTCCTTCATAAAATAATGAAGACCCAATTTAATTTTAATAACTTTACATATTTCAAGAACATCAAAATTCCTGGGGTTTATGAAGACCTTATTCATTTGCACATTGTGTGTTCCTGCACTCTAATTTGAACTCATGGAGGGTTTTTCTTTTGTTTTGCAAAAATAACCTGTCAGGAATAACACTTATTAGCTGCAATAACCACTGTTATCAAACAGAAAGAAAATGTGAAGATGTTTTTATGCCCTATCTGTATTTGCCCTTGTATACTTGGTCCCTCAGCTGCTGTCCTCTCGATTTTAGTGATGACATAACTTTGGTAAGGGAAGGAACTCACAGACTCTTTCTGGGTAGGGTCATATTTGTTGCTACTTTTAAAACAAACAAACAAAAAAAAGGGCTATTTTTGAAAGAGAAAGATCTTCAAAACTTTTGATATCTCAGAATGAAACTGAAAAGGGTACAAACGCACAGCGGTCTTTCAGACCGCCAGCATGTCAGGACAGATCCCGAGGGGGCCGGGTTGCTTGGTGTAAGATTTACGAGGGCCTGAAGTAAAGGCTCCTTTACCATGACCCTCATCTCCATTTTTTGGACGACTTGTCAGAGTTGGACAGGACAAATAAAGCCGGTGAATGGAGAAAACTGAGGTCCTCACCCTGGGGTGAGGGGCTGACAGGAGGTTCCCGATGCCGTTTGGGAGCAGCGGGACGGGCTGAAACCTCGCTCCCCGGGAACCCTCCGGCTGGAAGCCGCAGGGACCGAAATACCCCGGCGGCGGTATCCTGCGCACCTGTGAAAG
>NW_010135182.1:0-11303 GCF_000699245.1 Pterocles gutturalis
TGCCAGTCGTTTGTAAGAAGAAAAAATATATTTCTAAAGGTAAAAAGTTAAAAAGTGGAAGGGTTCTGTGGGCAAAACGCCCCGTAGCGTCCTTTCTTCTGCTAGGTGAGTGGTTGCTTCGTGTTCCACAGAGAAATCAGGTTGTGTTCTCCTAGGGCTTGTGACACTACTAACAGCAGACACCGTGTGAAGAAGCACATTGCCCCCCGTGTCCCATACAAGAAGATGAGGAAGCAGGGTGCTACCCCAGTAATGCAGGCTGAAGGGTGAAATCCATTCCCTGGTTCACAGTGATTTCAGAGAGGACTGCTGCTAAAACCAAAATGACACCAGTGCCACAGATCTTGGGGACAGGAGGGAAGGTCAAAGCCAGGCACAGGGTTAGACACAAACTGACCCCTCTGAGAAACAGTGGGGCAGCAGGGAAGCAACCAGCAGCTCCTTCTCTGTGGTCCCGGGTGCACATCACTCATGCCTCTCAGTCACTGTCCCCCCAAGTTTAAATGTCTTGTTGAATTTCAGCCAAAATGTGACTAGAGACATGACAAGTACAGGAAATGCAGTACCTGGATGTTTCAAATCCTGCTGCCCTGGGAAGCCAGACTTTGGAGCACTCTCTATCGAGTTCACACGGCTCATTTGCAACCAGGGTCACCTCTAGCAGAAGCTCTCCTGCCTCCTGCTTCACCCCCAGAGTCAGGAGGGCTGCAGGGTCCCTAGGTCACTGCAGGCCAACTGTCACACCTGGAAGGAGCCCTGTGAGTCCCCCGTCTATGGCCTGTTCCAAACCTGCCAGCTGAAGTGTTAGGAGCTGCTCTATACTTCCCTGCAGTTACAGCCACAGAACTAGGATGAACCCACTGCCCTGCCTGGTCCCCTGGCACAAAGCTGCCTTCCCAAACGTCTTTGCCTTCCTTTGGTACTGACGGTCTTTATTTCCATCCACAGAAGGGCTTTTAGGGCACCTGGAGCAGCTCTGAACCCATCACATCGCTGTACAATGACATTGGCTGGTGAGCTCCCTGCTCTCCAGCAGTAGCAGGGCACCCTTGCTGGGCAGCAGCGCTGCTCTCAGTTATCAATGCCACTGATGCCATTACATGAATATCCCATCCACAGAGCTGGGACACAAGCATGTCCCAGACTTTAACCCGCTTCTCTTGTAACCCATTGTAAAATGCAGCAAAGCACCCAAATCATCAGTGTTTGGTGTCAATCAAACCATTAGTGTCCCACCTTCACCAGCCAGGGGACCATCTGCACCTTGTTCTGAGGGTGACAGAGCTGCCAATATAAAGTGATATGTATGTGCTGAGCTACAGCTACATACTGAGACAGACGCACTGTTATTTTCTGCTCTCAGTTACACAAGCACCAGTTACACCCCCAGTTATTGGCCCTGCTTCTGAGTCACACAAATGAATATTATGGCCACTTTACTTCCAGTGAAGGAGCTTCAGAAAAATAATAATTTGAAGGAAAATATCATGGTCTGCAGCCTTTCTTTCATGGAATTATTTAAGGCTTGAATGTAGGGGGTATCAGAAGTCACATTCCTTTATGCTCACACTGGCAGCTACCCCAGGCACCTTGTGCTTGCACATCGCCTTGCACAGGCACTCTCACTCATGCCAGGGATGCTTGGTAGGGTTAGAGAAGATGGATCCAGACTCTTCTCGGAGCACAGGGAAAGGCTAAGGGTCAATGGACACAATGAGCAGTGGACAGGAGTTGCGTCAAGGAAAATTCTGACTGGATCTTAGAAAAATAAACTTTGCACATGAAGGGTAGTCAAATATTGGACTGGGGATGAGACTTTTGGGTCTCCAACCTTGGAGACCTTCAAAGGGTGACTGAACTGAGCAACCTGACATAGCAGCAGTGAGCCCTGTTTGGAGAGAGGGCTGGATCAGAGACTTCCTGAGGTCACTACCAACCTGAATTATGCTTTGATTCAATGATGATGCAAACAAACCCCTCGCTGCTGCTCCTGTATCCCCCTCATCCATCAGTGCTTTCCAGCACAGCAAAATAAACTGGAGCAGCCAAGCAACTCCCAAGCCCATCAGCACAAGCAGCAATGTAAAGCCAGTGTCACAGAGCCTGTAACTAGCTGCTATCTCTCGTTTCTTAAAATCATATTATTTTATGATCCAGTAATGCTTCTCCCAAATAGTCCCATTTATTCTTCACCTAATTCAACCATAGCTCTTAATTGTTTTATACTAACAGTTTTAATTTCTCTCACTTCCTTCTCTCTTTCTTTGCCCTGCAGGGGGAATCAGCTGCAACACCCACGAGCAAGGTTGCAAAACAACTTCTGCCTTCATTCCTTGTGCCCTGCCCATCCCAGTGTGCAGAAGCCATGGCCAAGGGGTGCAGAATTCACCCTATTTGATCCATTAACATTTCAAGGGAAAGCAAAAGGATAGTTAATGCTAACAGTTGTAAAGACATAGATAGGATCACCCCAACATGAGAAGAAATAATAATTAACACATGGGGCTGCCACCAGGACCGCCCACTCAATGTAACCGATGTCTGGAGTGAGGCAGACAGGGTTTGGCGCTGAAGCACCTCACTTTGCAGTGGTGACAGGTGTCCGCCTCAAAACCCTTTTGCTATGGGTTTGGTGATAAGAAAGTTGAAGGAGTGGTGAAGAAGGACTGCCTGGGGAAAGCTTCCCTGCCCCTCCTGCCTTCCATTCTGCTGTGTTGCAGCCCTTGGTTTCAGTGCCTTCTCCAGCCTCCCCTTTACAGCAGGGAGGATGGGGATTATTTTCCAGGGAAGAGGCAGGAAAGAAAGGGGTTGGACGGGAAAACTTTGAGCAAGGGAAATGAAGCAGGTATGCTACTACCTGCAAACACGGCTGGAGCCTGTGTGCACAGTGCAGGCTGTGCCTTGCGTCTCTCTCAGCTGGTGTCCCCAAGGCAAGGCATGAGAGCTCAGTGATGTGCCCTGAAAAGTGCCTGATGTCTTGGCAAAGGGTGCTTGCGAGGCCCTCTCGGTGGTCTTGAGAGTCCCCTGGACCCAATCAGAGGGAGCCCTGCTGCTGCACAACATGCAGGGGGGCTTCCATGCAGTTTCCTGCTGGGTGTGGGTCTCGCACGTGCTGGGCGCAGGAGTCCATCCACAAGCTCTGGCAAATGACTACCAAGATCTTTGTTTTTTTCCAAGTCTTGGGTCTCATCCAAGCCAGGAATCTCCCTTCAAAGGAACAATGCCCAAGAAAATCCATTTCTTAGACAGCAATCCAGAAGGCAAATAGCTCATTGCAGCCCCAGAGGTGGTGAAGTTCACTCCCTACATCTCATATTCCTCTCCATCTGCAACAAATTAAAAAACCAAAACTCCAGTGGTCTGACTTTGATGGAGTATTCCACAGATCTGCTAATTGTTTTCCCATTAATCCTTGCGTTTGAAAGCAGAGCTGGATTTCAGTTGGAATAGTTCTGAAAGTCTATCAGGGCAGAGGTGTGATGTGCTAGCAGCAGAAAGGTGCAGAGAAATAGCTAGATGGGTACATGCTAACTCTTCAGGTTACAGGAAAACGTCCTAGTAAAGTTATTTCTCACCTGTCTCTTGCTCCTGCTGCAGACACAGGCGGCAAGAGTGAGAAGCAGCAGCATCTATTGGCAGCAGAGGGGCTGCAACCAAGAAGGATGGGTGCTCACTGTCCCAGGGACCTTCTCATTCAGTTTTGGTAAAATAACCCTAAAATCAGCCAGTTATAATTGGTGTGAAGAGTAGAGTGTTTTGAAAAGCTATGTCTTAATAAGAATGTTTCTTCTCCTTTTTCTCAAAGCTAAGAAGCTGTCTGCTGTAACCAGGGCAGGTGGAGAAAGGTTTCTAAGAGTAAGAGAGACAAAAAGGTCTGTCAGGAGAGGATTAGCTGGAGCAGAGCCTGCCTCGGAGCAAGACAGAGGGTGAGGCGACCTTGCAAAGCCTGTCTGGGCTATTTGCTAGAGCTCTGTGAGGAAGACTGTAAAGCCAGCAGTGGCAGAGAAGAGCTGCATTAAGAGAGCAAATTAATTTTGCTCTAATGCCTGCTGTTGCTTACACAGCAATGAGCAGTGGCTGCCTCTAGCCCTGAAATCCCCCAGCTGTCCCCATCCCCATCGAGCATGAGCAAGTCAAACAGAGGCTTTTTAACAGCAGGAGGGGAGCCCTTGCTCTGTGGCCTACTGGGAAATGTAGTTCAGTACCTGCATGGCCATTTTGGAGCTGCCTTTGCTCCCTCTGCTTTGCAGAGCCTGAGGCACAGACCAGGAGAGTTTGGAGACAGGGTTGGGATGGCTGGTTGGCCATCCCTCTCTGGAGTGAGGGACCATGAGATATTCCCTCTTCACTGGGGGTGGGGGTGCTGAGGGGAAGAACTGTGGGATGCCCTTACCAGCATGCTGCTCTGCAGCCCCAGCAGAAAAAGAAAATCTTGGTAGTGAGGGTCTCGCCAAATCCCACTCCCAGTAGAAATAAGGGTCAGTGTGAGCAAACAGGAGTCATGGCTGCAAATAATGACCAGGCCATGATGAACTCTGAGCATGTGGTTGGAAGGTGTCCTGGGTGGGATGAGTGTCCAGGGCTGCTGCGGTGCAGGGCTGCCTCAGGCCTGTGCTTGCGTGCCCCACTGCGGCATGGCCAGCGGCACGGGGGTTAGCTCAGCTTTCCCAAGGGAAGGGCTCACGCTGACACATCATCCATGGAAATAAAATTGCACACAGTGCTTCAAACCCTGCACACCAGGCCTCTGAGGGGGAGAGTGAGCAGTGAGCGTGTGGGGTTCAAAAGCCTTGGAGATGCACAAGAAGCTGCAGGACAAGAAGAGGGGAGGAAGGGCTCAGCCAGCCATCCATGGATGCTGGATGTGATCACGTGTCTAACCCTGGAAGAGCCAACAAATCCCCAGCACCTGGCAAAAAAAAATATGGTTTTGCACACACTGAAGTCTGGGGCATATCTCAAAGAATGTGAAGCTGGCTGAGTCTGGGGTGTTTCTTCCCAAATGGAAAGTTTGAACCATCTGCATTTCTTCCCATGGCTTTTTTTTGGTTATTATTTCCACCAAAGTTTTCTTTCTTTCACTAAGGAGATGTGAGTTGCATCCAGACTGCACCTCCCCATTTTTCTCCTCAAAATAATAATAACCTCATTTGCTAAAGGCACTATTAGGGTATTAAGTGCAAATGAATTAAGTTTAATTCAATTGTTATTTTAGGAGCTTTGCCTCGTCAGGGTTTTGCAAAGCTTCATTCTTTCACTCGCTGGAGACCGGCTTTAACACGCCCCTGCTGAGTTGTTGCCGCAAGCCACAAACCCATCACACTGGGAGTTTTACTTAATGCTAAGGGTTGAATTTTATTTTGCTTAATGTCAGAGTCTGCCTGTCACGCTGCTGGGGGAGAGAGGAGAGACAGAGACCAGTTAGATCAGGTCCATCCTGCTTGCCTTAGAAATTCAGGTGACTGCCTGGATGGTGATTTCTTAGGCCAAACTGCAGCACCTATTTGTCCAGAAAGCACAATGTCACTGCTCCCTTGCTTCAGAGAGGCGTCACCTGCTTGTTGCATTGGGTCTCATGTTCTGGATCTTCTCCATCTGCTGTGGTATGGTTTGGACCACCAGCCCCTCAGGGTAGGGGCTGCCAGGAGTGAGATGAGATGGGGAGGGATTTCCCAGTCCCCAGGGCTCACAGCTGGGGTGCAGGCTGGGATGAGCCCATGCGTTGACGGAGCAAGCTGTGCTCACTGATGGCTGACAACAACAGAAACTAAAATACCTCCATCACTGCTGTTTTCTCTGGGGCTGGTTTGGAGCTGACTGCAGAGAGGACAACTCGTTGGCTTTGAGAAAAAGTTTAAATGAAATGGAAAGTACATGCAGAAGTCAGCTGGACAATGCACAGGTGGAAGTGGGGAGTGGGGATGCTCACACAGCCCAAACGCTTCTCTCTGATGTGGGTCTGGCTGTCATCCACAGCCCCTAATTTCTCTAGCTTCAGCCACTTTCTAAACCCATGTCTGCCAATCTGTGGCTACACCAGTGCCCTCCTTTGACTGGCAGGGACCTTGGATCAGTCATCATCTGCAGAGCACTCATTTATGCTTAGCTCTTTGGATTGACTATAAAAGCAATAGAATAGCCCCGGAGAGCATCAGGGTCTGCCCTGGTCAGGAACCATTCTCCATCCCCAGGGAGGCATCAGCTCCACCCAAACTAGGGAGAAGCTTTGGAAACGGGAAAAAGAGGAGAGAAGAAGGAGAAAAAGCAGTGGCAGATGGACCTGGACTTTCTTGGGACTGACGCCCATGCCCATTGCTACGTGGGCAGACAGGCTCCTGGGCGCCCTTAACCACATGGGGTTTGATACGGCATTTGATGAAAAACTTATATTTCTGCACAGGGCAGGGCAGATGAGGGAGAACACGACCCAGAGGTGTGAGAAGAGGGGCTCAGACTCCCCCTCCAGATTCCAGCAAATGGACATTTCAGACAAGCTGTCAGTTCCCAATAGCTTGTACAGCTGAGCTGAGATCCATCACGCCTCTCCTCAGGTTCCTATTACAAAGAGGGGAAGGGAGGACAAGACCCCAAAGATGAATACCCACGCACATTGCTGGGACAGCTCGGTGTTGGCAGCAGCAAGCAGGAGGAAGGAGCACTCAGAGCAGGGCTCTCCCGGCCCCTAACCTTGCTGAGAGCCAGTACCCAGGATTTATGGAAGAAAAGGTTGGCAGTGACCTCTGATCCACTCCAGCACTTGGATGGCATTACAGCGTGATGTATGGCCGGCGGGTCTGCCGGGCAGTCTCTTGTGAGCTATGGCTTGCGATATTTCTGGAGTTTATACCTAGCTTTCCAGCTCAACGGGATTTCTGGATATGATTTGTGCCGTATGTAGCTCTATAAATATCGAGCTCAGAGCATTATATATGGCGACAGCCCTACAGCACTCCCAGTGATATATCCCCGCGTTCGCGGTTGTAGGCGAATAATTTTAGTTTGAGTGGTGTGGCAATGAGAACAAGGAGGAAGTGAAATAAACGGGTAATTCAAGCCCAAGTGAACGGCAGGGAGCGTGCGTGAGGCTCGGCTGATGGTTTAAAGCCTCTCGCACCAAATCAGTCACGGAATTGATGGCCAGACTCACTTCCCAAATTAGTTACCTTATCCCTGTGTACCGCTGTGTGCAAAATAAAGACATGTCACCAAGCCTCCCCCAGACCAGGGTTTTGGTGAAAGGATGTGCTGCAACAGAAAAGGAGCAGGGGACAAGGTTGGCACCCCAAGGACAGGGTCCAATCCTCTCTGCCAGGGCATCCCTCTGGATGTAGCATGGGGATAACCTAGGCTGTTACCATGCTGGAAAGCTGTGGCAGCATTGCCCTGGGAAACCATCATGAGAAACAGCTTGCAGGTCACCATGTAGGTGCAGGGACAAGGACTTTTTTCTGCTATAAGTGTGGGTTGCTTAACCCACTCACAACTGTAGAAGCTGAAAAAGTCCTTGGCTTAATGTAAGCCATGCTTGGCAACAACTAAAACATCAGTGTGTTATCAACCAAAAACACAGCCTCATATCAGCTCCTGTGAAGAAAATTAACTCTATCGCAGCCAAAACCAGCATAAAGGCCAGCAGAGAGCAACAATACTTCTTAGTGGCTTTATGTCAGGATGGGGACTGCAGCTGTGCACAACTGCAGCTATTGCAGGCACAAAGGATGAGAGAACTGACCTGATTTCTTCCTCCAGAAAATATTTAAGCTACATGGGAACAAAACCCACTTCCACTGGAAGCTGCTGCTTTAATCTTCAAGAGACACAAAAGGCTCAATGAGTTCAGGACCTGACACAAGGCAGTTGGGGGTTGAAGTTGCTACTTTTAAAAGGGGAGAAGCCTTGCAGGGCTGCGGTGGGAGGGCAGGTTCTCCACCACAGGGGCCCTTTAATCAAATGTGGATGTGCTTCTAGGAGAGTTGCTACAAGCCAAGAGGAAGGAGTGGTCTGAAGCACAAACTGAGTGCAAAAATGTTGTGGCCGGGAGATCCAGTAGGTCAGATGAACTGTCAGAAGGATCCCTTCTGGTCACACCATACATTAATCTCTCACCCAAACGAATCACAAAAACCTTTCATATTCCTACCTCCATTCCTGCATTACTACCCACCCTGGAGAGACCCAGCAATGCTGGGCTCCAAGCTGTGCAGCCCCAGGAGAGGAGACCTGCAAACCCAAGCCCGTGCCCTGGCTGAACAGCTGTATGGGGTCTGGCTGAGACCGAGGCACTGTCCCCACAGCAACCCCCCAGCACTGAGTGCACCCCTGCAGCTGGAGGGTTTATAACACAGCTGGGGAGGGGCGGGGCCGGCACAGCTGGCCCGGGTTGGCTGTTCCACACCCAGAAAATGTGTCCCACACCAGGTGACCCCACCCCAGCCATAAGAGCCCAGGGCAGGCAGGAGGAGGTGGCATTTGTTGTGTTTGTCTCCAGGAGCAGCTGCTGCACGCACTGACGCTCTGCCTCCTGGGAAGTGGCCGGACATTGCTTACTGACAGGAAGTTGAGAATAACATCTTTGTTTACCTTTTGTTTCTGTGCATGGCCTTGGCCTTCAGTTAACTACTTTTATCTTGACCCACGAGTTTTTCATCTTATTCTCCCCCTTTATTTTGCTGAAGGGGGAGTGATAGAGGGGCCTGGTGGGCACCTGCTACCCAGCTAAGGCTAACCCACCACAGTAGCCCAGACTTTCTCTACCACAGCCCTAGACATTTACTTGCAATGTGGGTGCCTGCTTCAGTGGAGTGACCTGATCCTGCTGCTGAGGTAGCACCCCCTGGGCTCCTTTTGCAGGCACACGAGGCAGGGGCAGCCAGTGGAGCACCAGACAGAGCCTGGGGCCTTTCTGCCAGCATCCCATGGAGGGATGCTGCTCCAGCAGTCCTGCTGCTGGAGCCAGCTCATCTCTGTGCCCTTGTGACTTGATGAGGGCTGTGAGTGGGTAAAGGCACACTGCAGACAGGCTCCTTCATCCTCCTGCTTCCCCACTTGGTGGTACCCATCTCTTCCCTCCTACCAGTGGCTGAGATTGGAGACATCCTGCTGAGACCATCTCTGTAGCCTGTTAATGTGAGATTTATGCCACAACCAACCTGATTCTTTAGCTGCTGAGCCCTGTCTCTTGCACCTCTCATTGTCTGCGCTGGTCTTTTTTCTCTCCAAGAAGTACAGTTCAGCTGTGGCTGAGCTTGGTCCCCAGACCATTCTGATGGCTTGCATGTGACACTTCACCCTTGCCTGAAGCAGCCAAATACACCTCTGAGGAAAAATTAGCTGCTTCAGTGACAGAGCGCAGCTTCTTGGGAGATTCCCAGTGCCTTCAGCACAATGGCTAAATGAAGCATCTTGCACAGCAACTGTCTTATCAGAGGAGTGTGGCTTGGGGCAGATGTACCTGTAGCTCAGTGCTCTGCCTCCCCAGCCATCCCACTAGAATGGAGGACTGCACCAAACAGGTGCTTACCTGTGATTTATCCAACAGTTTTACCCTCACTGTGGGAAATGATGCACTCCAGCAGGTTTGATGTGCATTCCCCCAGCCTCCTTCCTGCCAAACCCAAACAGTTTCTGACTCTTCCAAGTTTTTCTTATGATTTTGTCCATTAGCAAGCAGATCCAGCATCACCCTGAGCACCTGGGGAAACTACTCCTTGACCGGCCCAACTATGGCTGGGGTGTAAAAATGCAGCCTGGCTCCTGCTGCCCCCCTGGATGCTCACCTAGCCCACAGTACATCCCTGTTCCCCCCTACACTGACCAAAGGTCTCTGTGGGACAAGGACAGCAGGGTCGCCTGTGAGGACCCACACAGGGTATCTGCCATTCTCATGGTGCAAGGTGTGAAACCCACTGTCAGGTCCCCATCTCAGGCTGGCAGGGATTGCTGCCAGCAATCCTTTGCCCCAGGGAAATCCCATTTTGGGCAGGGCAGTGGAGAAGACACAAGCAAGGAGGGCAGAGCTCAGTTTGGGCTTTAGGAAAGCCAAAGGAGCAGCTCTAAGATCACTGAAATTGGGCCAAAGGGGACAAAAATTATTAGAAAAAGATGATAGATACACACACCCACAGACTCGTCTGAATGCACCCACACATGCAAGTACACGCAAAAGTCCCACTTTTTTTTTTTTTTTTTTTTTTGAACCAAGCTAAAAAGAAGAAACAGAATTTCAACATATCCTTTTAGATCACATTTTGGCCTCTGCCCTCTGGGCACCATTTCACGACTAAATGCACTGTGGAATAATGGTGAAACACAAATAATCCCTTCTTGGAGAGAATTAATTTTCTGGTGAATACTGAGGAATAAATGCAGCTTTAAGAAGCAATAACTTTTTAAACAGACACACACACATGAGCAGACCCCATTAAAGTTGTTTGATGTGAGCCAGGGAAAAGTGTCTCTAAATCACATAATTATTTTAAGAGATGAAGACACATTTGCTTAAACTGCTTCAAATAACCTTTGGGGAGGGAGGAGAAAGGTTTTGTGTCTGCACCATTAAATGCTTTGATTTCCTGCAGCTCACCTCAGACTCTTGTTTTAATAACATTAAACATATGAATATGTGATAATAAAATACAGGTGGTTTCCTTGAGTGTTATTGACTTCCTACACCACAAAGGGAAAATCATTGCTTCCTTGTTTATCTGTTTTAGCGTTTCTTGGGTTTATGTTTTTTCTCCTTTGATTAATGCAAGCACCTTCTTGCCTGTCATAGAGAGGGGCTGCAGCTGCCTTGCTTTGACCAAAGCTAGTCTCTCTGTGCTTAAAAAACCCCAGTTACTTGGCCCCGGTACTTACTGCACCCCACGAGGCAGGAGGGTAGGGGTGGGTGGCCAGGAAAGGGATGGAGCCAGAACTTTTGCTGGAGCTCAGAGTCGAGGGCTCACAGAGGTCTCAGCTTTGTGCCCTCGGCGTGGCTGCAGTCCCCAGGCAGTGATCCCGCACACATTCCCACATACCATCCTGACCCTGGCCGGCTCACCTCCGCACACTTCAGACCTACCCATCACAAGAACCATCAGCAGATAGAGGTGAGACTTTCCATGGGATGTCCTATCTGATGATCGGGAATAGCGAATTCAGGGGAATCCATCCCCCGAATTTCTCAGTGCTGGCTTTACACAAGACCCCTTCGGGAACACGCTGTGTCCTGAATGCCACACTCGGGGCCGGCCTGGGCTTCTCCCTGAGCTGACTCCCCAGTGCTCCCACTCCGAGCATCCCCACCCGTGTGCACCGGGTGG
>NW_010135183.1:0-230 GCF_000699245.1 Pterocles gutturalis
GGGCGGCGTTGGGGGACCCGTGCGCTTGAGCGACCAACCCTTCTCGGGGCCCCTCCGCACCTGAAACTGGGGAAACCCACCAATACAACTGGGAAACAATTCTCTGGGTGCCCTCGGTGTGTGTGCAAAAGGCGAATAGCCACTGGAAAGCGGGGACCGGGCGCTGTAATTGCTGATAGTTTCTGTTTTGGGGGTTAGACCCCTCAGTTTTGGGGTGGATGTGCTGATAA